>NW_019945318.1:0-12863 GCF_002910315.2 Salvelinus sp. IW2-2015
TCCTGGACTCTCCTCACTTAAGATTAAAAAACAATCTCTCCTGGACTCTTCTCACTAAGATTAAAAACATCTCTCCTGGGGACTCTCCTCACTAAGTTAAAAATCTCTCCTGGACTCTCCTCACTAGATTAAAACATCTCTCCTCCTAAGACTAAACTCTCCTGCCGTCTCACTAAGAATTAAAACATCTCTCCATAGACCCTCCTCACTAAGGATTAAAACATCTCTCCAGACTCTCCTCACTTAAGATGTAAAACATCATCTCCTGGTACCCTCTCCTCTACTAAGAATTAAACATTCTCTCCTGGACTCTCACTAAGAATTAAAACATCTCTCCCGGACTCTCCTCACTAAGATTAAAAACATCTCTCCTGGACTCTTCCCTCGCTAAGATTAAAACTCCTACTCTCCTCACTAAGATTAAAACATCTCTCCTGGGACACTCATCCTCACTAAGATTAAACATCTCTCCGGACTCTCCTCAGTAAGATTAAAACATTCTCCTGGACTCTCCCACTAATAATAAAACATCTCTCTGGTGACTCTCCTCGTCTAAGATAGCTCTCTAAAAAACATCTCTTCCTGGACTCTCCTCCTAAGATTAAAAAACATCTCTCCTAGGACTCTCCCTACTAAGATTTAAAAACATTCTCTCCTGACTCTCCTCACTAAGAATTAAAACATCTCTCCTGAGCTCTCCTCACTAATGAAAAACATGCTCTCCTGGACTCTCCTCACTAAGGAATTAAACTATCTCTCTGGACTCTCCTCACTAGATTAAAACATCTCTCCTGGCTCTCCTCACTAAGATTAAAACGACTCTAGCCTGGACTCTCCTCACTAAGATTAAAACATCTCTCCCTGACTCTCCTCACTAAGATTAAAACATCTCTCGCTGACTTCCTCACTAAGATTAAAAACATCTCTCCTAGGACCTCCTACTTAAAAGATTAAAAACATCTCGTCCGGACTCTCCTTCACTAAGATTAAAACATCTCTCCGTGGACTCTCCTCCATCAAGATTAAAACATCTCTCCTCACTAAGATTTAAAACATCTCTTCCTGACTCTCCTCACTAGAGATTAAAACATCTCTCGACTAGACTCTCCTCACTAAGATTACAACATCTCTCCTGACGTCTCCTCACTAAGTATTAAATACATCTCTCCTGGAACTCTCCTCGACTAGATTAAACACTCTAACTCTCCTCACTAAAGATTAAAGTAATCTCTCGCTGGACTCTCCTCAACTAAAGATTAAAACTAGTCTCTCCCTAGACTCTTCCTGCACTAAGATTTAAAACATCTCTTCCTGAACTCTCCCTCATAAGATTAAAACATCTCTCTGACTCTCCTCACTAAATTAAAACATCTGTCCTGGACACTCCTCACTAAGATTAAAAATCTCTCTCTAGACTCTCCTCATCTAAGATTAAACATCCTTCTCTCCTGGACTCTCCTCACTAAGATTAAAACATCTCTCCTCGGACTCTCCTCACTAAATTAAACTCTCTCCTAGACTCTTCCTTCACTATAGATTAAAACAACTCTCCTGGACTCTCCTACTAAGATTAAAAACATCTCTCCTCAGGACTCTCCATCCACTTTAAACCTGGACTCTTTAAAAATCATTCTCCTGTCTCCTCACTAAGATTAAAACAACTCGGACTCTCTCACTATTAAAACACTACTCTGGACTCTCCTCACTAAGATTAAAACACCTCTGACTCTCCTCACTAAAGATTAAAACATCTCTCCTAGACTCTCCTCACTAAGATTAAACATCTCTCCCTAGACTCTCTCACTAAGATTAAAACATCTCTCCTGGATTCCTCTATTAACATTCTCCTGGACTCTCCTCAAGAAATTAAAACACTAATCCTCTACCTAAAGATAAACACCCTCTACCTCCTCACTAAGATTTAAAACATCTCTCTAGACTCTCCTCACTAAATTAAAACACTCTCTGAGACTCTCCTGCACTAAGATAAAAACATCTCTCCTAGAACTCTTCCTCACATAAAGCACCTCTCTGATCACAGATAAAAACATCTCTCCTAGACTCTCCTCACTAAGATTTAAAACATTCTCCCTGGACTCTCCTCACTAAATTAAAACATCTCTCCTGAACTCTCCTCACTAAGATTAAAACATCTCTCCTGACTCTCCTCACTAAGATTAACAACATCTCTCCTAGACTCTGCTCATACCCTCTAGACTCTAAGATTAAACATCTCTTCCTGGACTTCTCCTCACTAAGAGAAAAACATCTCTCCTGGCACTCTTCCTCACTAAAGATTAAAACATCTCTCCTAGACTCATCCTCACTAAAGATTAAAACATATCTCTCCTGGACTCTCTTCCACTAAGATTAAAACATCTCTCCTGACTCTCCTCACTAAGATTAAAACATCTCTCCTGGACTCTCCTCACTAAGATTAAAACATCTTCTCCTGGACTCTCCTCACTAAGATTAAAAACATCTGTCCTGGACTCTCCATCGACTAAGATTAAAACATCTCTCCTGGACTCTTCCTCACTAAAGATTAAAACATCTCTCCTGGACTCTCCTCACTAAGATTAAAACATCTCTCATGGACTCCTCCTCACTAGAATTAAAACCATTCTCTCCTGACTTCCTCACTAAGGATTAAAACATTTTCTATCTCCTACTAGTAGACCTCTCCTCACTAAGATTAAACATCTCTCCTAGACTCTCCTCCACTAAGATTAAAAACCTAACTCCCTAGACTCTCCTCACTAAGATTAAAACATCTCTCCATGGACTCTGCTCACTAAGGATTAAAACATCTCTCCTAGACTCTCCTCCACTAAGATTAAAACTCCTCCAGATCTCCTCACTAAGAATAACAGCTTCTGACCTCCTCACTAAGATTAAAAAAACATTCTCCTAGACTCTCCTCACTAAGATTTAAAACATCTTCCTGGACTCTCCTCCACTAATGTAGTAATATTTAATTCGAGATTTTTTTTTTTTAAAACTGCTCTCCTAGACTCTCCTCACTAAGATGTAAAACTCTTCCGTGGACTCTCCTCACTAAGATTTAAAACATCTCATCCATAGGTACCTCCTCTCACTAAGGATTAAAACATCTCTCCTGGACTCTCCTCACGTAAGATTAAAACATCTCTATCCTGGACTCTCCCACTAAGAGTTAAAACAATCTCTTTCCCAGGACTCTCCCTACCTAAAGATTAAACATCTCTCCTAGACTCTCCTCACCTAAGATTTAAAACATCGGATCTCTACTGACTCTCCTCACTATAGATTAACATCTCTCCCGACCGCCACTATTATAACATCTCTCTGATCCTAAGATTAAAAACATCTCTCTAAGGACTCTCCTCACTAAGATTAAAACATCTCCTCCTAGACTCTCCTCACTAAGATTAAAACATCTCTCTCCTAGACTCTCCTCACTAAGATTTAAAACATCTCTCCTGGACTGCTCCTCACTTAAGATTAAACATCCTCCTAGGACCTTCTCCTCCACTAAGATTAATTTAACATCTCGACCTCTCTACAATCTAGCACTCTCCTCACTAGATTAAAACATCTCTCCTGAGACTCTCCTCGACTAGAGATTAAAACATTTCCTAGAAATCTTCACTAAGATTAAAACAAATTCCTCCTAGACTCTCCTTCACTAAGATTAAAACATCTCTCCGCAGACCTCCTCACTAAGTTAAACAAATCTCTCGAGACTCTCCCTCACTAAGATTAAACATCCTCTGTCTCCTCACTAAGATTTAAACATCTCTCCTGGACTCTCCATCATAAATTAAAACGATCTCTCCTGGACTCTCCTCAGCTAAGATAAAACATCTCTCCGACTCTCGCTCAGCTAAGATTAAAACAATCTCTCCTGACCCCTCACTAAGATTAAAACATCTCTCCTGGACTCTCCTCACTAAGATTAAAAACAATCTTCCTGGACTCCCCTCACCTTAGATTAAAACATCTCTCCTGAGACTCTCCTCACTAAGATTAAAAAACATCCTCCAGACTTCTCCTCACTAAGAATTAAAAACATCTCTCCTAGACTCTCCTCAACAAGATTAAAACAATCTCCTCTGGACCTCTCCTCGATAAGATGTAAAACATCTCTCCTCACTAAAGTAAAAACCCCTGCTCCTCACTAAGATTAAAAATCTCTCCCATGACTCCTCCTCACTAAGATTAAAATCCCGATCTCTCCTCACTAAGATTAAACATTCTCTCCTAGGACTCTCCTCCTATACATTCTCTACTTCAGCAAGATTAAAAACATCTCTCCTGGACTTCTCCTCACTAAGATTAAAACATCTCTCTAGCTTCCTCACTAAGATTAAAACCATTCTCTCCTGGACTCTCCTCACTAAGATAAAACATCTCTCCTGACTCTCCATCACTAAGGATTAAACATCTTCCTAGACTTCCTCACTAAAGATTAAAACATCTCTCCTGACTCTCCTCACATAAGATTAAAAACATCCTCTCCTAGACTCTCCTACTAAGATTAAAACATCTCTCCTAGACCTCATCCTCACTAAGATTAAAAACATCTCTCCTCACTAAGATTAAAAATCTCTCCTAGACTCTCCCACTAAGATTAAAACATCCTTTCTCCAGCTCTCCTCCACTAAGAATTAAAAACATCTCTCCTGGACTCTCTCACTAAGATTAAAACATCTCTCCTAGACTCTCCTCACTAAGATTAAAACATCTCTCCTTAGGGGACTCTCCTCACTAAGATTAAAACATCTCTCCTGGGACTCTCCTCACTAAGGATTAAACATTCTCTCCTAGACTCTCCTCACTAAGATTTAAAACATCTTCCTGGACTCTCCTTCACTAAGATTTAAAACATTCTCCTGGACTCTCCTCACTAAGATTAAAACATCTGTCCTGGACTCTCCTCACTAAAGATTACAAAAACCATCTCTCTTAGACTTCCTCACTAATATAAAACATCTTCTCCTGGACTCTCGCTCACAAATTAAAACAATCTCTCCTGGACTGCTCCTCACTAAGATTAAACCATTCTCTCCTGGGACTCTCCCCTAGATTAAAAAACATCTCTTCCTGGACTCTCCTCACTAAGATTAAACATATCTCCTGGACTCTCTCACTGATAAGTATTAAAAATCTCTCCTGACTTCTCCAGGATACATCTAAGCTCTCATCTAAAACCACTCTCTCCTGGCTCTCCTAAGATTACAAAACATCTCTCTAGACTCTCCTCATAAGATTAAAACATCTCTCCTAGACTCTCCTCACTAAGAATTCTTCCACCCACTAAGCATAATCATTCCGGACCTCCTCACTAAGATATTAATGAATAGCATCTCTCCTGGAGCTGGGATAATTCTCCTAAGGATTAAAACATCTTCTCCCAGGCTCCCACCTAGATGTAAACATCTCTACGGAACTCTCCTCACTGGAAGAGTGTAAAAATGTAACTGCTTTAGAACTCTCTGCTCAGTAAGATTAAAACTCTCTCTGCCCAGTAGGGGCTGGTCTCTCACAAGATTTAAAAAACATCTCCTAGACTTCGCTCACTAAGATTAAAACATCTCTCCATATACTGTCTCCCACTAGAATTTAAACATCTCTCAGACTCTTCCTCACTAAGATTAAAACATGCTGGCTCCTAGACTCTCCTCTGACTAAGATTAAGAGACACTCTCCTAGACTCTCGCTCAGCTAAGATTAAAACATCTCTCGGACTCTCCTCATAAAGATTAAACATCCTCCTAGGAACCTCCTCACTAATATAAAACATCGTCTCCTAGACTCTCCTCACTAAGATTAAGAACATCTCTCCTGGACTGCTCCTCACTAAGATTAAAACATCTCTCCTAGACTCTCCTCACTAAGATTAAGAACATCTCTCCTAGGACTTCCTCACTGAAGGATTAAAACATCTCTGCTTGGACTGCTCTACTCAGACTAAGATTAAAAAATCTATCCGCATGACTCTCCTCACCTATAAACTCTAGCTCTCACTAAATTAAAACATCTCTCCTGGACTCTCCGCACTAAATTGTAAGATAACATCTTACCTGGACTCTCCTCAGCTTCAGGATTAAAATTTCCGACTCTACTAGTAACATTCCGGATCTCCTCACTAAAATTAAAACATTCTTCCTGGACTCTCCTTCACTAAGATTAAAAAATCTCTCCTGACTCTTCGCAACTAAGCATTTAAACATTCGCCATATAAACTATCTACGGGACTTCCTCACTAAAGATTATAAACATCTCTCCTGACTCTCCTCACGTAAGATTAAACATCTCTCCTGGACTCTCTCGACTAAGATTAAACATCTCTCCTAGAGCTCTCACTAAGATTAAAACATCTTCTCCTAGACTCTCTCACTAAAGATAAACATCTCTCCGAGACTCTCCTCACTAGAGATTAAAACATCTCTTCCTGACGACTCTCCTCACTAAGATTAAAACATCTCTCTAGACTCTCCTCCACTTAAGATTAAAACATCTCTCCTGGAACTGCTCCTCACTAAGATTAAAACATCTCTCTAGACTCTCCTCACTAAGATTAAAACAGCTCTCCTCACGAAGATATAAAACCATCTCTCCTAGGACTCTCCTCACTAAGATTAAACATCTCTCCTTAACTCTCCTCACTAAGATTAAAACATCTCTCCAGACTCTCACTCACTAAGATTAAAAACATCTCTTCCTAGACTCTCCTCACTAAGATTAAAACATCTCTCCTAGACTCTCCTCACTTTCATCTTCCTGACTCTCTCACTAAAGATTAAAAACATCTCTCCTGGACTCTCCTCACTAAGATAAACATCTCTCCTGGACTCTCCTCACTAAGATTAAAACACTCTCTCTAGACTCTCCTCACTAAGATTGAAAACATCTCCTCCTGGGACTCTTCCTCACTAAGATTAAAAAACATCTCTCCTGGACTCTTCCTGCACTAAGCTATTTAAACATCTCTCCTAGACTCTCCTCACTAAGATTAAAACATCTCTCCTAGACTCTCCTCACTAAGATTAAAACATCTCTCCTGGACTCTCCTCACTAAGATTAAACATCTCTCCTGGACTCTCCCTCACTAAGATTAAAACATCTCTCCTAGATTTCCTCACTAAGATTAAAACATCTCTCCCAGACTCTCCTCCACTAAGATTAAACATCTCTCCTCACTAAGATTAAAACAATCTCTCCTAGACTCTCCTCACTAAGATTAAAACATCTCTCCTGGACTCTCCTCACTAAGATTAAAAGATCTCTCCTAGACTCTCCTCACAAGATAAAACACATTGTGCTTTCCCGCTTCAAGATTAAAACAATCTCCCTGAGACTCTCCTCACTAAGATTTAAACATCTCTCCTAGGACTCTCCTCACTAAGATTAAAACATCTCTCCTAGACTCTCCTCACTAAGATTAAAACATCTCTCCTAGACTCTCCTCACTAAGATTAAAACATCTCTTCCTTAGACTCTCCTCACTAAGATTAAAACTTGCAGTGAACCCAGGTTGACTTTAGCAGGCATTTTCACCCCCTCTCATTCACTCTTCCCTTTCCTCATTCTTTCAACTCACTTCACTCACTCACTCACTCACTCACTCACTCACTCACTCACTCACTCACTCACTCACTCACTCACTCACTCACTCACTCACTCACTCACTCACTCATTCACTCATCCCTCACACCTTTCCCCTTTCTTCTCTCATCTATGTTAAAGGTGTTACTTGAAGACAAAGTCGCGCGTAACATGTTACTTTAGTAAATGTAAAACTCAAAAGTTCCCATTCATAAAGATTAATAAGGAAAGACCGTGATCTTGAGTTTCAACATTTACTGAAGTCATTTGCATGATTTCAGTTGGGATTTACAAGAGCTGTAGTTAGCGATCGATCCGCAAGGTCATCAGAAAATAACACAACATTATCCTACACAGTTACACACCGTACGAGGTCATACTAACTACAGAGAGACCTGGCCTCATTTATACCAGTCTACGGAGCACAGTGAGGTCATACTTACTATTAGAGAGACCTGGGGCGTCATTTATACCAGTCTACGGAGCACAGTGAGGTCATACTAACTACAGGAGACCTGGCTCATTTATCCAGTCTACGGAGCACAGTGAGGTCATACTAATACAGAGAGACCTGGCCTCATTTATACCAGTCTACGGAGCACAGTGAGGTCATACTAACTACAGAGAGACCTGGCCTCATTTATACCAGTCTACGGAGCACAGTGAGGTCATACTAACTAAGAGAGACCTGGCTCATTTTTTACCAGTCTACGGAGCACAGTGAGGTTCATACTAAACTATAGAGAGACCTGGGGGCGTCATTAATTACCAGTCTACGGAGCACAGTGAGGTCATACTAACTACAGAGAGACCTGGGGGCGTCATTTATACCAGTCTACGGAGCACAGTGAGGTCATACTAACTATAGAGAGACCTGGGGCCTCATTTATACCGTCTACGGAGCACAGTGAGGTCAGTACTAACTATAGAGAGACCTGGGGTCTCATTTACTCATTTATACCAGTCTACGGAGCACAGTGAGGTCATACTAACTACATAGAGATCTGGGGCCTCATTTATACCAGTCTACGGAGCAGGTAGTATTTCAGGTACTGTTTCAGGTAGCAGTGCTAACAACAGTCCATCATTACTTTAAGACATGAATGTCAGTCTATCCGTAAAATTTCAAGAACTTTCAAAGTTTCTTCAAGTGCAGTCGCAAAAACCATCAAGCGCTATGATGAAACTGGCTCTCATGAGGACCGCCACATGAAAGGAAGATCCAGAGATACCTCTGCTGCAGAGGATAAGTTCATTAAAGTTACCAGCCTCAGAAATTGCAGCCCAAATAAATGCTTCACAGAGTTCAAGTAACAGACACATCTCAACATGAACTGTTCAGAGGAGACTGCGTGAATCAGGCCTTCATGGTTGAATTGCTGCAAAGAAACCACTACTAAAGGACACCAATAAGAAGAAGAGACTTGATTGGGCCAAGAAAAACGAGCAATGGACATTAGACCGGTGGAAATGTGTCCTTTGGTCTGATGAGTCCAAATTTTAGATTTTTTGTTCCAACCACCGTGTCTTTGTGAGACGCAGAGTAGGTGAAACGGATGATCTCCGCATGTGTTTTTCCCACCATGAAGCATGGAGGAGGAGGTGTGATGGTGTGGGGAAATTCAAGGCACACTTAACCAGCATGGCTACCACAGTATTCTGTAGTGATACGCCATCCCATCTGGTTTGGGCTTAGTGGGACTATCATTTGTTTTTCAACAGGACAATGACCCAAAACACCTCCAGGCTTTGGAAGGGCTATTTGACCAAGAAGGTGAGTGATGGAGTGCTGCATCAGATAACCTGGCCTCCACAATCACCCGACCTCAACCCAATTGAGATGGTTTGGGATTAGTAGGACCGCAGAGTGAAGGAAAAGCAGCCAACAAGTGTTAAGCATATATGGGAACTCCTTCAAGACTGTTGGAAAAGCATTCAAGGTGAAGCTGGTTGAGAGAATGCCAAGGGTGTGCAAAGCTGTCATCAATCAATCAATCATTAAAATGTATTTATGAAGCCCTTTTTACATCCTCTGATGTCACTAAGTGCTGTACAGAAACCCAGCCTAAAACCCCAAACAGCAAGCCATGCAGACGTGGAAACACGGTGGCTAGGAAAAACTCCCTAGGAAGGCAGGAACCTAGGAAGAAACCTAGAGAGGAACTTCTGGCTGTGCCGGGTGGAGATTATAACAGAACATGGCCAAGATGTTCAAATGTTCATAAATGACCAGCAGGGTCAAATAATAATAATCACAGTGGTTGTCGAGAGTGCAACAGGTCAGCACCTCAGGAGTAAATGTCAGTTGGCTTGTCATTGCCGATCATTCAGAGTTAGAGACAGCAGGTGCAGTAGAGAGAGAGAGTCGAAAACAACAGGTCTGGGACAGGTAGCACGTCCGGTGAACAGGTCAGGGTTCCATATGAAACTGGAGCAGCAGCACGACCAGGTGGACTGGGACAGCAAGGAGTCTCAGACAGGTAGTCCTGAGGCATGGTCCTAGGGCTCAGGTCCTCCGGGAGGGGAGGGAGAGGGAGAGAATTAGAGGGAGCATATTTAAATTCCCACAGGACACCGGATAAGACAGGAGAATTACACCAGATGTAACAAACTGACCCTAGCCTCCCGACACAAACTATTGCAGGATAGATACTGGAGACTGAGACAGGGGAGGCGGGATACACTGTGGCCCCGTCCGACGATACCCTCAAATAGGGCCAACCAGGCAGGCTATAACCCCACCCACATTGCCACCACACAGCCACCACACCACTAGAGGGATATCAACAGACCACCAACTTACTACCCTGAGACAAGCCTGAGTATAGTCCCCACACCACTAGAGAGATATCCACAGACCCCTAACTTACTACCATGAGACAAGGCTGAGTATAGACCACACACCACCACACAACCACCAACTTACCATCCTGAGACAAGGCAGAGTATAGCCCACAAAGTTCTCCGCCACGGCAAAACCCAAGGGGGGACGCCAACCCAGACAGGAAGATCACGTCAGTGACTCAACCCACTCAAGTGACGCACCCCTCCTAGGGACGGCAAGGAAGAGCACCAGTAAGCCAGTGACTCAGCCCCTGTAATAGGGTTAGAGGCAGAGAATCCCAGTGGAGAGAGGGGAACCGGCCAGGCAGAGACAGCAAGGGCGGTTCGTTGCTCCAGTGCCTTTCCGTTCACCTTCACACCCCCTGGGCCAGACTACACTCAATTATAGGCCCCACTGAAGAGATGAGTCTTCAGTAAAGATTTAAAGGTCGAGACCCAGTCTGCGTCTCTCACATGGATAGGCAGATCATTCCATAAAAATGGAGCTCTATAGGAGAAAGCCCTGCCTCCAGCTGTTTGCTTAGAAGTTCTAGGGACAATAAGGAGGCCTGCGTCATCAAGGCAAAGGGTGGCTACTTTGAAGAATCTCAAATCCAAAATATATTTGTTTAAAAAAAGGATCAGCCCCTTTTTTTTTCAATTTTCTCCTAAAATGACATACCCAAATCTAACTGCCTGTAGCTCAGGACCTGAATCAAGGATATGTATGTTATTGAAACCATTTGAAAGGAAACACTTTGAATTTTGTGGAAATTTGAAATTAATGTAGGAGTATATAACACATTAGATCTGGTAGAAGATAATACAAAAGAAAAAACCAACCGTTCTTTTGTATTTTTGTTAACCATCATCTTTGAAATACAAGAAAAAGGCCATAATGTATTATTCCAGATCAGGCGTAATTTAGATTTTGGCCACTAGATGGCAGCAGTGTACGTGCAAAGTTTTAGACTGATCCAAAATGTTGTATCAAGACTGCCCAAATGTGCCTAATTTGCTTATTAATTACTTTTCATGGTCAAAATTGTGTACTCTCCTCAAACAATACCATGGTAGTCTTTCACTGTAATAGCTACTGTAAATTGGACAGTGCAGTTAGATTAACAAGAATTTAAGCTTTCTGCAAATATCAAATATGTCTATGTCTTGGGAAATATTCTTGTTACTTACAACCTCATGCTAGTCGCATTAACCTACGTTAGCTCAACTGTCCCATGGAAGGGACACCGATCCCGAAGAATTTGGGACTAGCCCCTTTTTTTCTCAATTTTCTCCTAAAATGACATACCCAAATCTTACATATTCTTGGTACCATTTGAAAGGAAACACTTTGAAGTTTATGGAAATGTGAAATTAATGTAGGAGAATATAACACATTAGATTTGGTCAAAGATAATACAAAGAAAAAAACAACCGTTCTTTTGTAATTTTTTGTACCATCATCTTTGTACCATCATCTTTATTCCAGCCCAGGTGCAATTTAGATTTTGGGCACTAGATGGCAGCGGTGTAAGTGCAAAGTTTTAGACTGATCCAATGAACCTTTGCATTTCTGTTCAAAATGTTGTATCAAGACTGCCCAAATGTGCCTAATTTGTTTATTAATAACTTTTCATTAAAGCCCACATAATCACGTGATAGCAGTGACAGGAAAAGTATTCGGAGTTTGAACCGAATGTAAAAAAAGAAAAAAGAAAATACAATTATTCAGAGTTTGCCCGTACTTTATAGTAGGTAGAAAAGTTTTCGGGGTTTGACTGTACGTAAAAAAAGAAAAGGAAAGGAAAGTATTTGGAGTTTGGCAGTATTATAAGGACAGCACAGCCAGCCGGTAGATGTATATTGGATTACTAAAGATTTGATAAAGTAACAACAACAACAAAAAACAGAGAAAACAATAAAAAAACAAATAGATACAACTTGCAAACACACACGTAGACATACGTAAGGAGTGTAAAAAGTATTCTGAGAAATGTTCCTTTTTGTAAATAATTTGATAAAGATAAGGTTAAAACATTGTATGACTGTATAAAGGGTCAGACAAAGATTTACACATTATCAATACTTTTAAAACAGCTTCCAACGGAAAATATATTTGCCATGTTAATCAGAGTCTTCGGCAAGAATGAAATGAAATGAACCAGCTACAATAGGGACGACCCTCAGGAGAGACAACAGATTAAATACAGCAATACCCACAGATTACCCACAAATCAAAGTACACTAATCTGGCCCAAACAKTAAAACTACAAGGGAAACAAATTCCTATGTAGGTGAATACGGCAGCCACTACATTCACTGTTGGTGAAGGTACGGGACATGACCTACCCCTAACCATTAAAACTATAAACGCTTATGGGATTTCCTCCACCTCGGTAATACATTTTGAAACAAACCAAACTATTCCACAGGACCAATGAATGTTGAAC
>NW_019945318.1:12888-47795 GCF_002910315.2 Salvelinus sp. IW2-2015
AAAGAGGAGAAATAAACATATCTCCGGCTGACATCTCCTCACTAAGATTAAGATACATCTCTCCTGGACTTCCTCCTCACTATGTAAGATTAAAACATTCTCCTAGACTCTCTCACTAAGATTAAAACATCTCTCTGGACCTCCTCACTAAGATTAAACATCTTCCTAGACTCTCCTCACTAAGATTAAAAACATCTCTCCTGCTCCACTAAGATTAAAAATCTCTCCTGGACTCTCCTCACTAAGATTAAAACATTCTCTCCTGCTTTCTCAACTAAGAATTGGAAAACATCTCTCCTAGAGCTCTCTCACCTAAGATTAAAACATCTCTCCCAGACTCTCCTCACTTAAGATGTAAAACATCTCCGGACCTTCCTATAAGATTAATCTCAGACTCCCCTCACTAAGAATTAAAAATCCTCTCTCCTAGACTCTCCTCACTAAGATTAAAACATCTCTCCTGAGCTCTCCTCACGTAAGATTAAATGCATTCTTCCTAGGACTCGTCCGTCACTAAGATTAAAAACATCTTCTCCTGGGACGACTCTCCTCACTTAAAGATTAAAACATCCTCTCCTGGACTCTCCTCACTAAGATTCAAAACATTTCTCCTGGACCCTCTCCTCACTACATTAAAACATCTCTCTGGACTCTCCTCACTAAGATTTAAACATCTCTCCTAGACTCTCCCTCACTAAGATTAAAACATCTCTCCTGGAACTCCCCTACTAAGATTAAAACATTCTCCTGGACTCTTCCCTCACAAGATTAAAACATCTCTCCTGGACCTCTCCTCACTAGATAAAACATCTCTCCTGGGACTCTCCTCACTAAGAACATTGACTTAAAAATAAACTCTCTCCTGGACTCTCCTCATAGATTAAAACATCTCTCCTGGACTCTTCCTCACTAAGATTAAAACACTCTCAGGAGACTCTCCTCACTAAGATTAAAAACATCTCTCCTAGACTCTCCTCACTAAGATACAAACATCTCTCCTGGACTTCCTCACTAAGATTAAAAACATCTCTCCTGGAACCTCCTCACTTAAGATTAAAAACATCTCTCCCGTACTCTCCTCACTAAGATTAAAAACATCTCTCCTGGACTTCCTCGCTAAGATTAAAAATCTCATAGCTCTCCTCACTAAGATTATAAACATCTCCTGACCTCTCACTAGAGATTTAAAACATCTCTCCTAGACTCTCCTCACTAAGATTAACAACATCTCTCCTAGACTCTCCTCACTAAGATTAAAAACATCTCTCC
Organism: Salvelinus sp. IW2-2015; assembly: GCF_002910315.2. Classification (NCBI taxonomy): domain Eukaryota; kingdom Metazoa; phylum Chordata; class Actinopteri; order Salmoniformes; family Salmonidae; genus Salvelinus; species Salvelinus sp. IW2-2015. Next base: position 14,158 of record NW_019945318.1, read on the forward strand.
CAGAACCCTCTCCTCGACTAAGATTAAACACATCTCCTCCTAAGATAAATCTCTCCTGCGGACTCTTACTAAAGATTAAAATCTCTCCCAGAGCTCTCTCACTAAGATAAAACATCTCTCCTGAGACTCTCCTCATAAGATTAAAACATCTCTCTAAATCTCTCACTAAGTTAAAACATTCTATCTCCTCACTGTAAACCTGACTCTCCTCACTAAGATTAAAACATCTCTCCTGACTCTCCTCACTAAGATTAAAACATCTCTCCTGACTCTCCTTCACTAGATTAAACATCTCCCTAGACTCTGCCTCACTAAGATTATAAAAATCTCCTCCTGGACTCTCCTCACTAAGATTAAAACCTCTCCTAGGACTCTCCTCACTAGATTAAACATCTCTCCCGCTCTCACTAAGATTAAAACATCCTCCTGACTCTTCATGATTACATCTCCCTCACTAAGATTAAAACATCTCTCCTAGACTCTCTCCTCAACTAAAGATTAAACATCTGCTCCCAGACTCTCCTCATAGATTAAAACCTCGGACTCTCACTAAGATAACATCTCTCCTAGACTCTCCTCCACTAAGATTTAAAACATCTCTCCAGCTTCCTCACAGACTAACTCTCTCTCTACTAAGATTAAAACATCTCTCCTAGAACTCTCCTCACTAAAGATTAACAACATCTTCCTGGACTCTCCTCACTAAGATTTAAAACATCTCTCCTGGACTCTCCTCACTAAGATTAAAACATCTGTCCGAGACTCTTCCTCACTAAGATTAAAAACATCTCTCCTAGGACTCTCCTCACTAAGATTAAAAACATCTCTCCTAGAACTCTCCCTCACTAAGATTAAACATCTCTCCTGGACTCTCCTCAGCTAAGATTAAAACATCTCTCTGGCACTCTCACTCACTAAGATTAAAACATCTCTCCTGGACTCATCCTCGCTAAGATTAAAACATCTGACTCTCTCTCACTAAGATTAAAACATCTCTCCTGGACTCTCCTCACTAGGATTAAAACATCTCTCCGCGACTCTCCTCACTAAGATTAAAAACATCTCTCCTAGACTCTCCTCACTTAAGATTAAAAACATCTCTCCTGGACTCTCCTCGACTAAGATTTAAAACATCTCTCCTGGACTCTCCTCCTAGCCGCCTACTCTCAAGATTAAAACATCTGCTCCTGGACTCTCCTCAAATAATCCCGATTAAACAATCTCTCATGACTCTCCTCACTAAGATTAAAACATCTCTCCTGACTTCTCCTCAACTATAGATTAAAACATCTCTTCCTAGACTCTCTCACTAGATTTAAAAACATCTCTTCCTGGCTCTACTAAGATTAAAACATCTCTCCTGCTCCTCACTAAGATTAAAACTCTATCCTAGACTCTCCTACTAAGATTAAAACATCTCTCCCAGACCTGCCTCACACTAAGATTAAACCATCTCTCCTAGACTTCCTCATAAGACCCTCCAGACTATCACTAAAACATCGTCTTCCTGGAGACGTCTCCTCACTAAGATTAAAAACTTCTCCTAGGAACTCTCCTCACTAAGATTAAAACATTCTCTCCTGGACTCTCCTCCACTAGAGAATCTCAGACTCTCATACAATGAAAACATCTCCTGGACTCCCTACTGATACAATCTAGTACTTCACTAGGACTTAAAACATCATCTCCTGCGACTCTCCCTCCTAAGATTAAAACATCTCTCCTGGACTCTCCTCACTAAGATTAAAACATCTCTCCTAGACTCTCCCTCAACTAAGATTAAAAACATCTCTTCCTAGAGCTCTCCTGACTCTAAGAATTAAAACATCTCTCTCCAGACTTCCTCACTAAGATTAACATCTCTCACAGACTCTCCTCACTAAGATTAAAAACACTCTCCTAACATCTCTCCTCACTAAGATTAAAAACATCTCCTCCTAGACTCCTCCTCACTAAGATTAAAACATCTCTCCCAGACTCTCCTCACTAATAACACTCTGACTGCTACTAAGAACATCCCTGGCCTTCTCTTATACATTCCGGACTCTCCTCACTAAGATTAAAACATGCTCTCCTGGACTCTCCTCACTAAGATTAAAACATCTCTCCTAGACTCTCACTAGATAATTTCCCCTGACTTCCATAAGATTAAAACATCTCTCCTGGACTCTCCTCACTAAGTTAAACAACATCTCTCGTGACTCTTCCTCACTAGATTAAACATCTCTCCTGACTCCTCACTAAATTTAAAACATCTCTCCTGGACTCTCCTCACTAAGATTAAAACATCTTGTCCTGGACTCTCCTCACTAAGATTAAAACATCTCTCTAAGACCTCGCCTCACTAAGATTAAAACATCTCCTCTGGACTTCTCTCACTAAGATTTAAAACACTCTCTCCTGGACTCTCCTGCACTAAGATTATAAAACATCTCTCTGACTCTCCTCACCTTAATTAAAACATCTCTCCTGGACTCTCCTCACTAAGATTAAAAACATCTCTCCCACTTCTCTCCAGATAAAATCTAGATCTCCTCACTAAGATTAAAACAACTCCTGGACTCTCCTCGTACATTTATCATCTTCCAGATTAAATTCGGACTCTCCACTAAACATCCATACCTTAAGATTAAAACTCTCAGATCTCCTCACTGGAAGAACTTCTCTCTAGACTCCTACTAAGATTAAAACATATCTCCTGGACTCTCCTCACTAAGATTAAAACATCTCCCTGGACTCTCCCTCACTAAGATTAAAAACATCTCTCCTGGCTCCTCCTCACTAAGATTAAAAATATCTCTCCTGACTCCTCCTCACTAAGATTAAACATTCTCCCTAGACTCTCCATCACTAAGATTAAAACATCTCTCCTAGACTCTCCTCACTAAAGTAAAGACAGTCTCTCCTGGACTCTCCTGCACTAAGATTAAAAACTCTCTCCTAACTGCTCCTCACTAAGATTAAACAATCTCTCTAGACTATCCTCACTAAGTAAAACATCTCTCCTAAGAACTCTCCTGACTACTAAGATTAAAACATCCTTCTCCGCCCTAAGATACTCTCCCTCTCCATAAGATTAAAACATCTCTCCTAGACTCTCCTCACTAAGATTAAAACATCTCTCCTGGGACTCTCCTCACTAAGATTAAAACATCTCTCCTAGACTCTCCTCATTCTAAGGATTAAACATCTCTCCTAGACTCTCCTCACTAAGATTTAAAAACTCATCTCCTTCACTAGAAAACTTCTCCGACTCCTCACTAAGATTAAAACATCTGTCCTGGACTCTCCTCAGCTAAAGATAAAAACATCTTCTTGCTCCCACTATAAATCTCGGACTCTCCTCACAATAAATCCCGGATGCTCACAAGATAACATCTCTCCTGAGACTCTCCCACTACCGATTAAAACATCTCTCCTGGACCTCTCCTCACTAAGATTAAACATATCTCCTAGACTCTCCCTCACTTAAGACTTAAAAACATCTCTCCTGACGTCTCTCACTAAGATTAAAACACTCTACTCTCCTCTGATTTAACCTCTCTAGACTCTCCTCACTAAGATTAAAACATCTCTCCTAGACTCTCCTCACTAAGATTAAAACATCTCTCCTGGACTCTCTAGCTTAAACACTTGACTCCCCACAAGATTAAAACATCTCTCCAACTCTCCATGATTAACTCTGAACTCTCCTCACTAAGTAAACATCTGAACTCATATACACTCTCCCCAGACTTCTCCACGATAACCGACTCTCCCACTAAGATTAAAACATCTTCTTCCTGGACTCCTCCTCCACTAGATTAAAACATCTCTCTAGACTGCTTCCTCACTAAGATTAAAACATCTCTCCTGGACTCTCCTCACTAAGATTAAAACATCTCTCCTGGACTCTCCTCATCTACCAAGATTAAAACATCTCTCCCTGGACTCTCCTCACTAAAGATTAAAACATCTCTCCTAGACTCTGCCTCACTAAGATTAAAACATCTCTCCTAGACTCTCCTCACTAAAGATAAACATCTCTCCTGGACTCTCCTCACTAAGATTAAAACCATCTCTCCTGACTCTCCTCACTAAGATTAAAACATTCTCTCCTAGACTCTCCTCCACTAGATTAAAACATCTCTCTGCAGATAACATCTCTCTAGACCTACTAAGATTAAACATCTTCCCCAGGACTCTCCTCACTAAGATTAAAACATCTCTCCCTAGAACTCTGCCTCACTAAGATTAAAACATCTCTCCTGGACTCTCCTCACTAAATAAAAATCTTCCTGACTCTTCCTCACTAAGATTAAGAACATCTCTCCTGGACTCTCCTCACTAAATTAAAACATCTCTCCTGGACTCTCCTCACTAAGATTAAAACATCTCGTCCTGGACTCTCCTCACTAAGATTAAAACATCTCTCCTGGACTCTTCCTCACTAAGATTAAAACATCTTTTCCTGGGACTCTCCTCAACTAAGATTAAACATCTCTCCTGGGAACTCCTCCTCACTAAGATTTAAAACATCTCTCCTGGACTCTCTCACTAAGATTAAAAACGATCTCTTCCTGGACTCTCCGCAACTAAGATTAAACATCTCCTAGACTCTCCCTCACTAAGATTAAAAACATCTCTTCCTAGACTCTCCTCACTAAGATTATAAACATCTCTCCTGGACTCTCCTCACTAAGATTAAAACATCTTTCCTGGACTCTCCTCACTAAGTTTAGATCTTCTAACCACTTTAAGCATTACATCTCTCCTGAACTCTCCACTCACTAAGATTAAAACATCTCTCTCTCACTAAGATTAACCAACTCTCGTAGCTCTCCTCAACTAAGTTAAAACATCTTTCCTAGGACTCTCCTCACTAAGAATTAAAACATCTCTCCTAGACTCTCCTCACTAAGATTAAAACATTCTCCCAGACTCTCACGATACATCTCAACTCACTAAGATTAAAACATCTCTCCTAGACTCTCCTCACTAAGATTAAAAACATCTCTCCTAGACTCTCCTCACTAAAGATTAAAGAACATCTCTCCTGGACTCTCCTCACTAAGATTAAACATCTCTCCTGGACTCTCCTCACTAAGATTAAAACATCTCTCTAGACTCTCCTCACTAAGATTAAAACATCTCTCCTGGACTCTCCTCACTAAGATTAAAACATCTCTCCTGGACTTCCTCACTAAGTATTAAAACATCTCTCCTAGACTCTCCTCACTAAGATTAAAACATCTCTCCTAGACTCTCCTCACTAAGATTAAACATCTCTCCTGGACTCTCCTCACTAAGATTAAAAACATCTCTCCTGGACTCTCCTCACTAAGATTAAAAACATCTCTCCTAGACTCTCCTCACTAAGATTAAAACATCTCTCCCAGACTCTCCTCACTAAGATTAAAACATTCTCTCACTAAGATTAAAACAATCTCTCCTAGACTCCCTCATAAGATTAACATCTCTCCTGACTCTCCTCACTAAGAATTAAAACATCTCTCCTAGACTCTTCCTCACTAAGATTAAAACATCTCTCCTGGACTGCTCCTCACTAATTAAAACATCTCCCTAGACTCTCCTCACTAAGATTAAAACATCTCTCTAGACTCTCCTCACTAAGATTAAAACATCTCTCCTAGACTCTCCTCACTAAGATTAAAACATCTCTCCTAGACTCTCCTCACTAAGATTAAAACATCTCTCCTAGACTCTCCTCACTAAGATTAAAACTTGCAGTGAACCCAGGTTGACTTTAGCAGGCATTTTCACCCCTCTCATTCACTCTTCCCTTGTCCTCATTCTTTCACTCCACTCACTCACTCACTCACTCACTCACTCACTCACTCACTCCTCACCACTCACTCAACTCACTCACTCACTCACTCACTCACTCACTCACTCACTCCATCATTCACTCACCACTCACACCTTTCCCCTTTCTTCTCTCATCTATTAAAGGTGTTACTGTAAGACAAAGTCCGCGCGTAACATGTTACTTTAGTAAATTAAAACTCAAAAGTTCCCATTCATAAAGTAATAAGGAAAGACCGTGATCTTGAGTTTTCACATTTACTGAAGTCATTTGCATGATTTCAGTTGGGATTACATAAGAGCTTAGTTAGCGATCGATCCGCAAAGGTCATCAGAAAATAACACAACATTATCCTACACAGTTACACACCGTTACGAGGTCATACTAACTACAGAGAGACCTGGCCTCATTTATACCAGTCTACGGAGCACAGTGAGGTCATACTTACTATGAGAGAGACCTGGGGCGTCATTTATACCAGTTACGGAGCACAGTGAGGTCATACTAACTACAGAGAGACCTGGCCTCATTTATACCAGTCTACGGAGCACAGTGAGGTCATACTAACTACAGAGAGACCTGGCCTCATTTATACCATGTCTACGGAGCACAGTGAGGTCAACTAACTACAGAGAGACCTGGCCTCATTTATACCAGTCTACGGAGCACAGTGAGGTCATTTACTAACTACAGAGAAGACCTGGCCTCATTTATACCAGTCTACGGAGCAAGTGAGTCATACTACTATAGAGAGACCTGGGGGCGTCATTTATACCAGTCTACGGAGCACAGTGAGGTCATACTAAACTACAGAGAGACCTGGGGGCGTCATTTTACCAGTCTCGGAGCACAGTGAGGTCATACTAACTATAGAGAGACCTGGGGCCTCATTTATACCAGTCTACGGAGCACAGTGAGGTCATACTAACTATAGAGACCTGGGGTCTCATTTATACAGTCTACGGAGCACAGTGAGTCATACTAACTACATAGAATCTGGGGCCTCATTTATACCAGTCTACGGAGCAGGTAAGTATTTCAGTACTGTTTCAGGTAGCAGTGCTAACAACAGTCCATCATTACTTTAAGACATGAATGTCAGTCTATCCAGTAAAATTTCAAGAACTTTCAAAGTTTCTTCAAGTGCAGTCGCGCAAAAACCATCAAAGCGCTATGATGAAACTGGCTCTCATGAGGACCGCCACATGAAAGGAAGATCCAGAGATACCTTCTGCTGCAGAGGATAAGTTCATTAAAGTTACAGCCTCAGAAATTGCAGCCCAAATAAATGCTTCACAGAGTTCAAGTAACAGACACATCTCAACATGAACTGTTCAGAGGGAGACTGCGGTGAATCAGGCCTTCATGTTGAATTGCTGCAAAGAAACCACTACTAAAGGACACCAATAAGAAGAAGACTTGATTGGGCCAAGAAAACGAGCAAATGGACATTAGACCGTGGAAAATCTGTCCTTTGGTCTGATGAGCCAAATTTTAGATTTTTTGTTCCAACCACCGTGTCTTTGTGAGACGCAGAGTAGGTGAAACGGATGATCTCCGCATGTGTTTTTCCCACCATGAAGCAGGAGGAGGAGAGGTTGATGGTGTGGGGAAATTCAAGGCACACTTAACCAGCAGGCTACCACAGTATTCTGTAGTGATACGCCATCCCCATCTGGTTTGGGCTTAGTGGGACTATCATTTGTTTTCAACAGGACAATGACCCAAAAACACCTCCAGGCTTTGGAAGGGCTATTTGACCAAGAAGGTGAGTGATGGAGTGCTGCATCAAGATAACCTGGCCTCCACATCACCCGACCTCAACCCAATTGAGATGGTTTGGGATTAGTAGGAGACCGCAGAGTGAAGGAAACAGCAGCAACAAGTGTTAAGCATATATGGGAACTCCTTCAAGACTGTTGGAAAGCATTCAAGGTGAAGCTGGTTGAGAGAATGCCAAGGGTGTGCAAGCTGTCATCAATCAATCAATCATTAAAATGTATTTATGAAGCCCTTTTTACATCCTCTGATGTCACTAAGTGCTGTACAGAAACCCAGCCTAAAACCCCAAACAGCAAGCCATGCAGACGTGGAAAACACGGTGGCTAGGAAAACTCCCTAGGAAGGCAGGAACCTAGGAAGAAACCTAGAGAGGAACTTCTGGCTGTGCCGGGTGGAGATTATAACAGAACATGGCCAAGATGTTCAAATGTTCATAAATGACCAGCAGGGCAAATAATAATAATCACAGTGGTTGTCGAGAGTGCAACAGGTCAGCACCTCAGGAGTAATGTCAGTTGGCTTGTCATTGCCGATCATTCAGAGTTAGAGACAGCAGGTGCAGTAGAGAAGAGAGAGTCGAAAACAACAGGTCTGGGACAGGTAGCACGTCCGGTGAACAGGTCAGGGTTCCATATGAAACTGAGCAGCAGCACGACCAGGTGGACTGGGACAGCAAGGAGTCTCAGACAGGTAGTCCTGAGGCATGGTCCTAGGGCTTCAGGTCCTCCGGGAGGGGAGGGAAGGGAGAGAATTAGAGGGAGCATATTTAATTCCACAGGACACCGGATAAGACAGGAGAATTACACCAGATGTAACAAACTGACCCTAGCCTCCCGACACAAACTATTGCAGGATAGATACTGGAGACTGAGACAGGGGAGGCGGGATACACTGTGGCCCCGTCCGACGATACCCTCAAATAGGGCCAACCAGGCAGGCTATAACCCCACCCACATTGCCACCACACAGCCACCACACCACTAGAGGGATATCAACAGACCACCAACTTACTACCCTGAGACAAGCCTGAGTATAGTCCCCACACCACTAGAGAGATATCCACAGACCCCTAACTTACTACCATGAGACAAGGCTGAGTATAGACCACACACCACCCACACAACCACCAACTTACCATCCTGAGACAAGGCAGAGTATAGCCCACAAATTCTCCGCCACGGCAAAACCCAAGGGGGGACGCCAACCCAGACAGGAAGATCACGTCAGTGACTCAACCCACTCAAGTGACGCACCCCTCCTAGGGACGGCAAGAAGAGCAACCAGTAAGCCAGTGACTCAGCCCCTGTAATAGGGTTAGAGGCAGAGAATCCCAGTGGAGAGAGGAGAACCGGCCAGGCAGAACAGCAAGGGGCGGTTCGTTGCTCCAGTGCCTTTCCGTTCACCTTCAACCCCCTGGGCCAGACTACACCTCAATTATAGCCTACTGAAGAGATGAGTCTTCAGTAAAGATTTAAAGGTTCGAGACCCAGTCTGCGTCTCTCACATGGATAGGCAGATCATTCCATAAAAATGGAGCTCTATAGGAGAAACCCTGCCTCCAGCTGTTTGCTTAGAAGTTCTAGGGACAATTAAGGGAGCCTGCGTCATCAAGGCAAAGGGTGGCTACTTTGAAGAATCTCAAATCCAAATATATTTGTTTAAAAAAAGGATCAGCCCCTTTTTTTTTCAATTTTCTCTAAAAATGACATACCCAAATCTAACTGCCTGTAGCTCAGGACCTGAATCAAGATATGTATGTTATTGAAACCATTTGAAAGGAAACACTTTGAATTTTGTGGAAATTTGAAATTAATGTAGGAGTATATAACACATTAGATCTGGTAGAAGATAATACAAAAGAAAAACCAACGTTCTTTTGTATTTTTGTTAACCATCATCTTTGAAAATACAAGAAAAAGGCCATAATGTATTATTCCAGATCAGGCGTAATTTAGATTTTGGCCACTAGATGGCAGCAGTGTACGTGCAAAGTTTTAGACTGATCCAAAATGTGTATCAAGACTGCCCAAATGTGCCTAATTTGCTTATTAATTACTTTTCATGGTCAAAATTGTGTACTCTCCTCAAACAATACCATGGTAGTCTTTCACTGTAATAGCTACTGTAAATTGGACAGTGCAGTTAAGATTAACAAGAATTTAAGCTTTCTGCAAATATCAAATATGTTATGTCTTGGGAAATATTTCTTGTTACTTACAACCTCATTGCTAGTCGCATTAAACCTACGTTAGCTCAACTGTCCATGGAAGGGACACCGATCCCGAAGAATTTGGGACTAGCCCCTTTTTTTCTCAATTTTCTCCTAAATGACATACCCAAATCTTACATATTCTTGGTACCATATTTGAAAGGCAAACACTTTGAGTTTATGGAAATGTGAAATTAATGTAGGAGAATATAACACATTAGATTTGTCAAAGATAATACAAAGAAAAAAACAACCGTTCTTTTGTAATTTTTTGTACCATCATCTTTGTACCATCATCTTTATTCCAGCCCAGGTGCAATTTAGATTTGGGCACTAGATGGCAGCGGTGTAAGTGCAAAGTTTTAGACTGATCCAATGAACCTTTGCATTTCTGTTCAAAATGTTGTATCAAGACTGCCCAAATGTGCCTAATTTGTTTATTAATAACTTTTCATTAAAGCCCACATAATCACGTGATAGCAGTGACAGGAAAAGTATTCGGAGTTTGAACCGAATGTAAAAAAAGAAAAAAGAAATACAATTATTCAGAGTTTGCCCGTACTTTATAGTAGGTAGAAAAGTTTTCGGGTTTGACTGTACGTAAAAAAGAAAAGGAAAGGAAAGTATTTGGAGTTTGGCAGTATTATAAGGACAGCACAGCCAGCCGGTAGATGGTATATTGGATTACTAAAGATTTGATAAAGTAACAACAACAAAAAAAAACAGAGAAAAACAATAAAAAAACAAATAGATACAATTGCAAACACACACGTAGACATACGTAAGGAGTGTAAAAAGTATTTGAGAAATGTTCCTTTTTGTAAATAATTTGATAAAGATAAGGTTAAAACATTGTATGACTGTATAAAGGGTCAGACAAAGATTTACACATTATCAATACTTTTAAAACAGCTTCCAACGGAAAATATATTTGCCATTGTTAATCAGAGTCTTCGGCAAGAATGAAATGAAATGAACCAGCTACAATAGGACGACCCTCAGGAGAGACAACAGATTAAATACAGCAATACCCAGATTCCCACAAATCAAAGTACACTAATCTGGCCCAAACAGTAAAAACTACAAGGGAAACAAATTCCTATGTAGGTGAATACGGCAGCCACTACATTCACTGTTGGTGAAGGTACGGACATGACCTACCCCTAACCATTAAAACTATAAACGCTTATGGATTTCCTCCACCTCGGTAATACATTTTGAAACAAACCACATAACTATTCCACAGGACCAATGAATGTTGAACATGATTTTATGTATTCACCCACCCAACCGTGTAACTTGCTCGGTAGAGACTTGTTAACTAAATTTAATGCTACAATTTATTCTACCTCAGATGGAGTTTTTGTTGATATCTGAAACGATGAGATATCAAACCAATGAGTTAGCAGGAAAATTGACCACTCCCCAAGAGGAGTCTGACACTGCCTCCCAGTCTATTCTGTCTCAGGTGCCAGGAACCTTATGGACAGAGTCCTCCAATGACAGTGGACTGATAGACAGTGTGTCAGGTGACTCATTATGGACAGAGCCCTCCAATGACAGTGACTGATAGACAGTGTGTCAGGTGACTCATTATGGAACAGAGCCCTCCAATGACTGTGGACTGATAGACAGTGTCCTAGGTGACTCATCATGGACAGAGCCCTCCAATGACAGTGAACTGATAACAGTGTCTCAGGTGACTCATCATGGACAGAGGCCTCCAATGACAGTGGACTGATAGACAGTGTCTCAGGTGACTCATTATGGACAGAGCCCTCCAATGACAGTGGACTGATAGACGGTGTGTCAGGTGACTCATTATGGACAGAGCCCTCCAATGACAGTGGACTGATAGACAGTGTGTCAGGTGACTCATTATGGACAGAGCCTCCAATGACAGTGGACTGATGAGACAGTGTGTCAGGTGACTTCATTATGGACAGAGCCCTCCAATGACAGTGGACTGATAGACGGTGTGTCAGGTGACCTCATTATGGAAGAGCCCTCCAATGACAGTGACTGATAGACAGTGTGTCAGGTGACTCATTATGGACAGAGCCCTCCAATGACAGTGGACTGATAGACAGTGTGTCAGGTGACTCATTATGGCAGAGCCCTCCAATGACAGTGGACTGATAGACAGTGTGTCAGGTGACTCATTATGGACAGAGCCCTCCAATGACAGTGACTGATAGACGGTGTTGTCAGGTGACTCATTATGGACAGAGCCCTCCAATGACAGTGGACTGATAGACAGTGTGTCAGGTGACTCATTATGGACAGAGCCCTCAATGACAGTGGACTGATAGACAGTGCTAGCCCAGTTAAAATAACTGTTGACGCCAAGATTAAGGTAGCTCTCTAGCCTCGAGAGCTACCTTAAAAAGGAAGCCCCCTCCAAAGTTTCTCTCTCCCCTTCTGGATTGGCCGATTGTATTTAATAATTTCGGCGAAATTACATATTAATCTCAAACATAATCAAACATTTACTGAGTGTGAAGCAGTAAGTGAATATCCAACAGAAATGGTTAAATATAATATAGAGAGAGAAACAGTTGTTAGTTAGAATACAAATGCAAACATGCCTTCCAAATAAGTCGAACGTTATCATGTTTTTTTAAACCTTTCATAGGTTTAAAAGTCGACGTTATCATGTTGTTTTAAACCTTTCCAATAGGTTAAAGCCACGAACGTTATTCACTGTCTGTTTTAAACCTTACAATAGGTTTAAAAGCAGAACGTTGTTTGGAGAGTGTGTATTAGCAGTAGTGATTGAGAGGGTTTTTCCTACTCGAGAAGAAAAGAAGGGTCTGAGCTGAAGGGCACACCGATACGGAGACTAGTGAAAGTAACAAAGAGCGGTGATAAAGATTCAAGGTACTCATGATCATATCGGTTGATGTCAAAGTGTACTGAAAAGTTTCCATATGAATTGGTCAGTTCATCATATCCCCATTTGCACAAAGATAATAGGCTACTAGCCTGCTTGCGTGCAGGACTTAATAAACATTATAAAATGTGCGTATACTGATTTGTCTAAAGTTACAAGCTAGCACATTTTTCAACGTCAATTTCAGTTTTTATTACATGCACATCTATTTGTTGAAAATGTGCTTAGACTGTAAACTTTAGACAATGCGTAAGCACATTTAATAATGGTTTTTATTAAGTTCCTGCCATCGAAAGCAGGCTAGTAGCCTATTATTTTGTGCAGAAATGGGGAATATGATGACATGCTAAATTCATATGGAACTTTCAGCTAGCATTTGACATCAACCGATAGATCATGAGTACCTTGAATCTTTATCACGGTCTTTTGTTACTGTTCAACTAGTCTCCGTATCGTGTCCTTCAGCTCAGACCCTTCTTTTCTTCTCAGTAGGAAAAACCCTCTCAATCACTACTGCTAATCACACTCTCAAACAACGTTCTGTTTAACCTATTGGTAAGGTTTAAAAACGAGACATGATTATACGTTTCTGACTTTTACCTATTGAAAGTTTAAAACAAACATGATAACGTTCGACTTTTAACCTATTGAAAGGTTTAAAAACAAACATGATAACGTTGTCGACTGATTGGAAGGCATGTTTGCATTTTATTATAACCTAACAATGTTTCTCTCTCTATATATATATTAACCATTTCTGTTGGATATTCACTTATGCTTCCACCACTCAGTAAATGTTGAATTATTTGAGAATTATATGTAATTTCGCCGAATTATTAAATACAATCGGCCAATCCAGAAGGGGAGAGAGAAACTTTGGAGGGGGCTTCCTTTTTACAGGTAGCTCTCGAGGCTAGAGAGCTACTTAAATCTTGGCGTCAACAGTTATTTTAACTGGGCTAGCACTGTCTATCAGTCACTGTTCATTGGAGGGCTCTGTCCATAATGAGTCCAACCTGACACACTGTCTATCATCCACTGTCATTGGAGGGCTCTGTCCAAATGCAGTCACGCTGACACACCCGTCTATCAGTCCACTGTCAGTTGGAAGGGCTCTGTTCCATAATGAGTCACCTGACACACTGTCTATCAGTCCACTGTCATTGGAGGGCTCTGTCCATAATGAGTCACCTGACACAACTGTCTTATCAGTCCCACTGTCATTGGAGGGCTCTGTCCATAATGAGTCCACCTGACACATGTCTATTCAGTCCACTGTCATTGGAGGGCTCTGTCCACCTAATGAGTCCACCTGACACACGTCTATCAGTCCACTGTCATTGGAGGGTTGTCAAATGAGTTCACCTGACACACTGTCTATCAGTCCACTGTCATTGGAGGGCTCTGTCGCATAATGAGTCACCTGACCACTGTCTTATCAGTCCACTGTCAATTGGCGGGTCTGTCCATAATGAGTCACCTGACACAGCCGTCTATCAGTCCACTGTCATTGGAGGGCTCTGTCCATAATGAGTCACCTGAGAACCACTGTCTATCAGTCCACTGTCATTGGAGGTCTGTCCATTGATGAGTCACCTGAGACCTGTCTATCAGTTCACTGTCATTGGAGGGCTCTGTCCATGATGAGTCACCTGAGACCAGCTGTCCATATCAGTCCACAGTCATTGGAGGGCTCTGTCCATAAATGAGGTACTGGACCACATGTCTATCAGTCCACTGTCATTGGAGGGCTCTGTCCATAATGAGCTCAATCCTGACACAGCTGCTATCAGTCCACTGTCATTGGTAGGACTCTGGTCATAAGGTTCCCTGGCACCTGAGACAGAATAGACTGGGAGGCAGTGTCAGACTCCCTCTTGGGGGAGTGGTTCAATTTTCCTGTAGACTCATTGGTTTGATATCTCATCGTTTCAGATATCAACAGAAAAACTCCATCTGAGGTAGAAATAAATGTAGCATTAAATTTTAGTTAACAAGTCCTACCGAGCAAAGTTACAACGGTTGGGTTGGGTTTGAATACAATAAAATCATTATGACCCATACAGTATGAAGTATGACCCATACAGTATGAAGTATGACCCATACAGTATGACCCATACAGTATGAAGTATGACCCATACAGTATGTGTGTTTCATAACATCAGGTTTTCTCCTCAACCAGACAGTGTTGTGGAGAGGTTCTGTTCCCCCTGCCAGTCTACCTGGGATGCGTCCCAAATGGCATTCTATTCAGTATAGGGCTCTGGTCTAAAGTAGTGCACTATATAGGGAATAGGGTTCTATAAGGCTCTGGTCTAAAGTAGTGCACTATATAGGGAATAGAGTTCCATTTGGATTGCATCCTCTGAGTCAAACATGCAGTTCCCACAGCTAACCTCACTTAACACTCTTGTTTCATTCGATGTGTGTGTGTGTGCGTGCATGCGTGTGAATCATATTATTCCGCCGCCAAAGAAAGCCCTTTCCCAGAATTCCCAGGGAACAATAACAATTTTCTCCAACGCTGCATCTTGGGTGAATTTTAAAGCTGGTTCCAAGCCAAGGACGAGATCACTTCTGTGATGTTAGGCTTCTGTTTTCCGCCAGTTTCCCCTAACCACATTGAAACAAGTGATTCTCATCTATCACGACTTTAAAAACACATTTGAGAGGTTTCTCTTCTATTTCTGGTTTTCATTCTTCTAATCTGAGTCAGACCTGGGTTAGCTGGTCCATGTTGTCACAACAACCCCTAGGCCTAAACAGAAAACACACAATAACAAGACATGTTAGCGTATAAAACTGATTATGTCCACTTTGCAGTGCTGCTGTTTACAAACTGGTGGCAGTAAAATGGTCCATGTAAGCAAACAGCTCTGTGGAACTGGTTTGTTTTTAGCCAGGCGTTGGATGCTTCCAGAATGACAACCCTAATCCCTATTGGACCCTGGATAAAAGTAATCTAATCCCTATTGGTTAAAAGTATAGAACAGAACACCTACGCATTCTATGTGTAAGTAGTGTGTTTGCGTGCATGTGTGTGAGAACACTCTCTCTCTCCTCACTCTCTCTCCCCTCTCTCTCTACTCTCTCCCCCCTCATCCCTCTCTCTCTCCCCTCATCCCTTTCTCTCTCCCCTCATCCCTCTCTCTCTACTCTCCCCCCTCACCCTCTCTCCGGCCACCTCATCTCCTTCATCTCCCCTATCCCTCTCTCTCCCCTCCATCCCTCTCTCTCCACCCTCATCCTCTTCTCTCCCATCATCCTCTGCTCCCCCTCATCCCTCCTCTCTCTCCCCTCAATCCCTCTCTCTCTACTCTCCCCCCCTCATCCTCTCTCTCTCCCGTTCATCCCTCTCATCTCTACTCTCCCCCCATCCCTCTCTCGTCCCCCCTGCATGCCCCTCTCTCTGTACTACTCGCATAACATATCATCTCGCCCGGGCCTCATCCCACTCTTTCTCCCCTTCGCTCAACCCTCTATCTCTATACTCTCTGAGTACCCGCCATCATCCTCTCTCTCTTCGGCCTTCTCATCCCTTCTCTCTCACCCCCTCATACCCTCTCTCAATCCCTTCTCTCATGCCTCTCTCTCACACGCCCATCATCCCCTCTCTCTCTAACTCTCCCCCTCATACCACCTTCACTCTCATCCCTCATCCCCTCCCTCTCACACTCACTCCCCCCGCATCCCTCTCTGCCCCCTCATTTCCTTCTCTCGCTCTCCTACTAACTCCCCCCTTTCATGTTCCTCTCATCTCTCACCTTCACCCACACCTCATCCCTGTTTCTCCCACCCTCATCCCAATGGGCTCTCCCCTCTCCCTGGTCTTTCTCTCCTATCTCCCCCCTCATCCCTCCTCATCTCACCCCCCTCAATAACCCACCTCCTCACCTCTCATCCCTCTCGCTCTCTACTCTCTTCTCCCGCTGCTAACATCCCACTCTCTCTCCACCCTATCTTCAACCCTCACCTCCTCTTCCTCCTACCTGGCTCCTCCCCATCATTACCTCTCTACCCTAACTCTCATCTTGCATCCATCTATATCTCCTCTGCCCTCCCTCATACCCTCTCTCTCTACTCTCCCTCTCCCCTCCCTTACCTCTCCCCCCCTCATCCCGCTCCCTCTACTCTCTTCTCCCCTCATCCCTCTCTCTCCCCTCATACGTCCCTCTTCTAACTCTTAACTCATCGTCTCCCCTCATTTCCCTCTCTCCCCTTCTCATTCTCTCTCCTTATCTCTACTAAAGGGCATCTCTCTCCTCATCCATCCTCTCCCACCCTCATTCCCTCTCCTCTATTCTTCTCCTCTCCTCATCCATCTCTTGCACTCACACTACCTAATTCTCAATCACCCCTATCATGCGCACATCTTCTCCTCTCACCTCATCCGCTCTTCCTACCGTCTCACCCTCAAGTCACCTCTCCTCTCTACTCTGCGTCCCCCTTCATATGACCTACTCTTCTCCCCCGCTCATCCTCACCTCTCTGCTTCCCCGTCACTACCCTCTCTCTCTACTCTCACCCTCATCCCTCTCTTCTTTCTCCCCCTCATCCCTCTACTCCCTATAGTTCTAATTGCCCCCCCCCTCCCCGCGCGGTTCTCTCTATTGGGACCAAACTCCCTCCATTCTCGCCTCTCTCTCTTGACCCCTCCAATCCCTCTCGCGCATCCCCTGCTTAATACCCTCTCTCTCTTCCCCTCATACCTCTCGTCATCTCTTCCCCTCATCCCTCCTCTCCCTAACTCTCAAACCCCCTTACATCACCTCGTGCTCTCTCCCCCTTCGATTCTCTCTCTCTTTTACTCTCGCGCCGCTCATCCCTCCTCTCGGTCCTAAGCGCCCCCTCATCCCTTCTCTCTCTAGGCTCTCCCACACATCATGCCTCTCTGCGTCCCCCTCATTCCCTCTCCCTGTACCTCCCCGCCTCATCACCTCTCATCATCTAACTACCCCCTCAATAATTTCTCCTCTCATCTCCTTCCCCTCATCCCTCTCTCTCGGTTTAAGTCCCCCCTCATTCCTCTCTCCTCACCCTCATCTCCTCCCTGCGGTCATCCCCCTCATGGTGACCCTCTCTCGTCTACGTCGTCACCCCCTCTATCCCTCCTCTCAGTCACAACACCTCATACAATCTCTCATCTACTCTCCCCCCGCACCTCTCACCTCATCTCGCTCCTCCCTCAGCCCTGTTCTCATCTCTAACATCTCCCCCTTCATACCCTCTACTCTCTCCCCTCAATTTACTGGGAAGACACCCCTCCGTTCTCTCCCCCTCTATCCTCGCTCATCTTTTCCGCATCATGACACCTCTCTTCCATCTTACTATTCTCTCACCTCCTCATGAAATCCCTCCTCTCTCCCCACGCCTCCATCCTTCCTGCGCGGCGCCTCACTCCCCTGCTCCCACTCTACTTCTCCTCATCCCCCCTCAATCCCTTCTCTCTCCCCCCCTCATCCCTCTCTCCCCCTCACGCCCTCTCCCCCACGTTACTCTCTGTCGCATAACCCTCACCTCCACTCCCTCTAATCTCTCTTTCCCCTCAGTCTCCTCTTCCTCGCGCTCTATCCCTCTCGGTGCGGTCTACTAACTCCTTTCTTCCCTCTTTCACCACTCTCTCTCCCTCCTCCATTCCCTCTCCCGTGCTACGTGCTCTCTCCCTCACAGACCCTTCTCTCTCACCCCCTCATCCTCTCACTCTAGCTCTCTCTCCCCTCATACCCCTCTCTCTCACCTATCAATTGCCCTCTGCTCTATCCTGCTCTCTCCTCCCTGCATCCATCTCTACCTCTCATTACCTCTCTTTCTCTCTAACTCTCCCCTCTTCATATAACCTCTCTTCTGCTTACTCCTCTCCCCTCAATTTCCTCTCTCCCTCATCCTCTCGTCTCTCCCCCTCGGATCCCTTCTCTCGTCCCTCATCTCTCTCTCTCCTCATCCCTTCTCTCTCGGCCTCATGCCTCTCCTCTCCCCTCATCAACTCTCTCTCTCCCCTCATCCTCTCTAGATCAGCAGCTCATCCCACTCATTCCCAATCCTCTGCTCCCCGCTCTTCCATCCTCACTCTCTTGCCCTCATCCCTCTCCTCCCATCATCCCTCTCTCTCTACTCTCTCTCCCCTCCCCCTCTCTCCCCCCTCATATCCCTCTCGCTCGTGACCTCCGCTCTCCCCCACTCCCAGCTACTACTACCCCCCCTCATTCCCTCTCGACTGCTTACCTCTTCTCCCCCTCATTCCCTACACTCTCGCCCCCTTCATGGCCGTCTCTCTCTGAGCTTGCTCTTTCTCCCCTCGATTCCCTCTCCCCCCTCTTATCCGCGTCTCTCTCTACTCTCCCCTCGATTCCCTGCGTCGCTGCCCTCTACTACTCTAAGCGCTCCCCTCCAGAGGGTGCACCCTCTTTCTGCGGCGCGCGCCCCACATCCCTCTCTCTCCCTCATCCTATCCTCCTCATACTCTCTCTCCCCTCATCCCTCTCTTCCCTCTAATGCCCTCTGCCAAGTCATCCCTCATACTCTCTCTCCCCTCATCCCTCTCTCCCCCCTCATAAGCCTCCTCTCTCGCCTCATCCCTAACTCTACCCCCCTCATCCCTCTCTCTCCACTCATCACTCTATATCCACCCTCATCACTCTCAACCTCTACCCTCAATCCCTCTTTCCTCACACCCCCTCGAGCTTGCCGCCTCCTCTCTACGCCCACTCATCACGCATACTCTCCCTCATCAACTCTCTTCTGCCCCGTCCATCCCATGCTCTCCTCTTCCGTCATCACTCTCTCTTCACCCTCATACCCTCTACTCTCTTCTCTCATCTATCATCCTACTCTTCCCAATCCATTGTCCTCCTCTCTTCCACGCGTTCATCCTCTCTCTCTCATTCCTCATCCCTCTCTTTCCCCCTCACCCTCTCTCTCTCCCCTCATTCCCTCTCTCCTCCTCATCCCCTCTCTTGTCCTCATCACTCTCTTTCTCACCTCATCCCTCCAGGTCTCTCCCCCTCATCCCACTTCTCTCCCACCCTCATACCCTTTCTCTCCCTTCATCATCTCTCTCTCCACTCCAACATCCATGCACTTCTCTCCCTATTCCTTCATATCCCTTTCTCTTCCCCTGTTGTATTTCATCCCTCTCTCTTGCGCCCCAGCCCTCTCACCGCCCCCTCATGTCCCTCCTCTTCTCCCCTCAGCCCTAATAATCTCACCCCGTCATCTCTCTCTACTCACCGTCAATCTCACCTCTCTCTCGCCAATCTCCATCGAGTGCCACTGCGTCTCTCAGGCGTTCCTCGAGTCCCTTCTCTCCAAACCTCCAACTCTACTCCTCTTCTCCCCCTCATCACTCTCCTCATCCCTTCTTCATCCCTCTCTCCCCCCTCATCCCTTCCTCCTCTGCCCTCATTTCCCTCTCTCTCTTTTCATCACTCTCGATCTTTCTCCTCATTCTTGCCCTCTATCGTCCCCATCATCCACACTTACTCTCTCGACCGCTTCTGCATTGCCCATCCTCGTCCCATGGGCTCCTCATCCCTGCTCTCTCCCCTACATACAACCTACTCGTCTGCCGCCTCATCCCCTCTCTCCCCCCATCATCCAAATCTCTCTTTCTACCCTCATGCTCCTCTCAATACTCCCCTCATCCTCTCTAATCCCACCTCACTCTCCCTCTCTCTCCCCTCATCCCTCTCTCCCGACCCACTATGCCCTCTCCTCCGCCCATTCATCCCTCTCATCCTCCCTCTTCTTATACCCGTCTCTCTCTTCCCTATCATGCCCTCTCTCTCGTCCCTCATCCCTCCTCTCTCTTCCCTCATCCGCGCGTCGTCCACCCCTGGGCGATGCGCCTCTCTTCTCTTACACTCATCCCTCTTCTTCTCGCCCTCATTCCCTCATCCTCCCCCTCATCCTCGTCTCTCTACCCTCATCACTCTTTACTTCTTCTCCCTCAATCCTCTACTTACGCTCTGCCCTCATTTCCCTCTTCTCTCCCCTCCAATCTCCTGCTCCTCTCCGCCCCTCATAACCCCTCTTCCCTTCTCTTTCCCTCATCCCTTCCTCTTTCTCTCCTCACTCTCCCTCCTCTCTCCTCATCCCTCTCTCTCCCTCATCACTCTCTTTTCTAACCCTCCATACCTTTCTCTTCTCCCCTCACTCCCCCATCTCTCTACATCGAGTACACTCACATATCTCACTTTGCGCTTACTCTATCCCTCTCTGCCCCCTCATCCTCTCCTTCTCCTCATTACCTCTCTCCCCCCTCACTCACTCATTCTTCCTCCCCTCATTATTCCTCTCCTCCCTCATCCTCTCCTCTCGTACATCTCCCTCATCCACACACCTCTCAAGTTCTACTCGCTCATTTCATACACGCGTCTCTCCTATCTCTCCTCTCCCTCATAACCCTAGTCACTCTAACGTACTCAAATGGGCCCTCCCTCACTAACTTCCTCCTCCCACCTCATACCCCTCTCTTCTCCTCCTCATAACCCCTCTACTCTCCCTCATCACTCTCTCTCCCCTCATCCCCTCCTCTCTCCCCTCATCCCCCTCTACCCCTCATTCATCAACGTCAGTCAACTCCCTCATTCCCCTCTCTCCCCCTTCGAGTCCGCTCTCTCTCTCCGCCTCACCCTCTCAATCCCCCTCTCATCCCTCTCTCTCCCCTATCCCTCTCTCTCCCTCATCACTCTCTCTCGCCCTAAATACCTCTTCTCCCAACCTGCGAGATACCGCGCTCATCTCCCTCATCCTCCCTCTCCTCTCCCCTCATACTTCTCTACAACCCCATCCCTCCTCATCTCACCCTCAATCCTCTTCTTCTCCCTATCCCTCTCTCTCTCCTTTCATCTTACTTTCTGTCTTCTAACCCCTGCATCCTTCTCTCCCCTCACATCCCGTCTCTCTCCCTCTCTTCTTCCCTTCCGTACTACGTTGCTCGCCCTCATGCGCCTCCCTCCCATCATCTCCTCTCTCGTCCCCTCATCTCCCATCTCCTCCATGCACTCTCATTAAAACACCTCCATCCCTCTCTCCCCACCCAATCATCCTCCTTCTCATTACCCTCATCCCTCTCTCTCCCTCATCACTCTCTTGTCCCCTCATCACTCTCCTCTCGTGCCCCCTCATCGCGCGTGCGCTTCTTGCCCCCCTCATCCTTCTCTCTCCTCTATTTACCCACCTCTCCCCCCTACATCCCTCTCATCTCACACCTCATCCTCTCATCTCCTCTCATCCTCTCTCTCCCTATGCATCCTCTCTCATCACTCAGCCCTCCGTCAACCCTCAGTCCGCTCGTCTCTTCTCCCTCATCCCTCTCAATCACTTTCACTCTCTCCCCTCTATCTTTTCCTCTCTCCCCCTCATCCTCCTCTCTTCCCCTCATCCCTCTCTCTCCTCATCATTTACTTTTTGATACCCTTTAAGTAACTCTCTCTCCCACTCATTCCCATTCTCTCCCACTTCATGCCCATACTGCTCCTCCCACTACATCCCCTCTCTCTCCCCCTCACTCTATTACCCTCTCATACTCCCCTCATCAAACTCTTCATCTTCCCTCATCCCTCTCTCCCTCATCCCTCTACTCATCCCTCATACCCTCTCATCTCCCTCCATCCCTCTCTCTCACCCCATCATCCCTACTATCTCCCCTCATCCCTCTTCACACCCTCTCTCTTCTCCTCTTCATCCCTCTCTCTCCCCGCTATTCCTCTCTCTCTCCCCCTCATTTCCCTCTCTCTCTTCCCTCACTCTTCTTTCCTATCATCCTCTCCTCTCACCCTCATCACCTATCGTCTCTAGCCCACATTCCTCTCTCTCTCCCCTCATCCCTCTCCTCACCTTCATCCCTCTCTCTCCCCAATCATCCCTCTCTCTCCCCCTCATCCCCTCTCTCTCCCCTCATTCACTTCTCTCTCCCTCAACCCTTCTCTCCCCCTCATCCCTCTCGCGGTCGCCATCATTCCCTCTCTCTCCCTCACCCTTCTTCTCTCCCCTCTATCCCACTCTCTGCCCCTCATAGCACCTCTCCTCTCCATCCCTCTATCCCTCTCTTCTCCCCTCTATACCCTCCTTTCTCCGCCCTCATGTACCCTCTCTCTCTTCCACTCATTCCCTCTCTCTTCCCCTCATCCCTTACTCTATCCTCTCCGCTCATGTACCCCCTCTCCTCCCCTCATCCTCTCAATGCTCACGCCCTACATACCCTCCTCTATCCCCACTCCCTCTCTCTGCCCCTCATACTCTCTCTCACCCCCTCATCCCCTCTCCCCCTCCATCTCTCTCCTCCCGCGCGAGGCCTCTCTCTTCTCCCGTCATCCCTCTCTTGCTCCTCATTTTCCCTCTCGCGCACACCATCAGCCTCCCTCACAGTCTCCAGCCCTCGATGCCCTCTCGCTTGCCCTCATGGACCCCTCTCTCCTCCCCGCGATCTCCATAAAACATCGCCGAGAGAGAATGTGGTAGTGTGTGTGTGGTTATCCTAGTTAGTTATCCTTAGTTAGCCCATAGTTAGCCTAGTTAGCCTAGTTAGCCTTAAGTTATCCCTACCTGATGGTGCCACTCTTCTCTCTCCTGCCTTCTGTCTCTGTTCCTCATTCTATCAGAACACTCTCAGGCAGGAGACCTCTGAGGGCTATCCTGCAAGCTCATGGTACAGCAGGGGTAAGAGCTGATGTGTAATGTGTGTGATGATGGTGTGTTGGGTGTGTGTATGGTGGGTGTGTGTGTGTGTGTTTGTGTGTGTGTTGTGTGTGTGGTGTGCTGTGTGTGGTGTGTGTGGGATAGGTGTGTGGTGTGTTTGTGTGTGGGGTGTGTGGTGTGTTGTGTTGTGTGGTTGTGTTTGTGTGGTGGTTTGTGTGTGTGTGTGTGTGGTAGGTTTGGCGCATGTGTGTGTGTGTTTTGTGAGGTGTGGTGTGTGTGTGTGTGTGGTGTGTGTGTGTTGTTGTGGTGTGTGTGGTGTGTTGTCGTGATTGGTTGATGTGTGATGTCGCTGTGTGTGGTGGTGGTGTCGTGTGTTTGTGTGGTGTGTGATTGTGTGTGGTGGTGTGTGTGTGTGTTGTGTGTACAACTGTTTGGGCCTCTGCTCTTAGTCGGTTTTAAGAGAAGTTTCTAGGGACGTTCCACTATCCCTTCATTCTCCTTCCATAAGCTCGAACTGGGTCCCACCTGAGAGAGAGAGGAGAAGGAGAAACGTACTAGGATCATTATATGAGACCAGAGGAGAGGACGACGGACACTGGTATAATTTACAGGAGACAGAGGAGAGGAGAGACACTGGCATCAAATTAATAGAGGAGAGGAGGGGAGGAGGAGACACTAGGGTGCAATAATTGAGGGAGGAGGGAGACGACACGAGGAAGGAGAGACCTGGCATATTACAGAGACACGAGGGATGGAGAGAACACTGCGCCATATTACAGAGACAGAGAGAAGAGAGACACTGGCACATTATCTGAGAAGAGGAGGGAAGAGGAGGAGAGCGTACTGGCATACTTTTATAGAGACAGAGGAGAGGAGAGACTCACTGGCTATATACAGAGACAGAGGAGAGGACGAGACACGGCATATTACAGAGTACAGGAGGCAGAAGAGACACTGCATATTTGGTACAGAGAGAAAGGAGAGGAGGAGACAAGCTTAAGACCATATATAGAGAAAGCAGAGGAAGATGTAGACAGACTGGCAATTACAGAGACAGCGGGGAGGAGAGACACTGGCAATACAGAGGAGAGGAGAGGAGAGACATTGGCATATTAATTCACAGAGACAGAGGACGAGGATGGAGACACTGAGCAATCTTTCCAGAGACAGAGACCCAGGAGAGATCCCACGGTCAGAGATTACAAGAGGAGGGAGGAAGGAGATGACATCTAGGCAAATATTATAGACGGGAAGAAGAGAGACACGGTCTTATTAATTCACACGAGACAGAGAGAAGAGAGACATCTGGCGAGACTACTTACAGAGACAGAGGAGAGGAAGAGACACTTGGCAAATAATACAGAGTGACAGAGAGAGAAGTAGAGACAATGGCATATTACGAGTAGACAGTAGGATGAGGAGAGATCTACTGAGAGCCATATTCACCAGAGACAGAGGAGAGGACAGCACCACTTGGGCAAGTATTTAATCGAGGAGAGGAGAGGAGACGACACCTGGCATATTACGAGAGGGACAGAGGAAGAGCGAGAGACATACTGGCATATTATAGACGACCAGAAGGAGATCGGAGCATGTACGGAGCCTCGGATGTCTTAACAAACCCCGAGAGAGTGCAGAGGAGACCACTGGTATCATCACCTTACCCGAGAACAGAGAGAGGAGAGACCACCTGGCATATTACAGAGCACCGAGAGAGAAGAGAGGAACACTTGGCATATTAAGAGAACAGAAGAGAGGAGAGACCTGGCATAAATTATACAGAGCACGCACGGAGAGAAGAGGTTCTCACTTGAGGCATATATACAAAGACATGTAGGAGAGGAGAGACACTGGAATACTCATTACATGAGAAGAGATGACACAGAGAAAATGGCATATTATAGAGGAGAGGAGAGCGAGAGACACCTGGCAATATTATAGATGGACAGAGGAGAGGGAGAGGAGAGACACTAGTGCAATATTTCACCCCGAAGACAGAGGAGGGAGGACAGACACTGTGCATATTATAGAGGACGAGGAAGAGGAGAGACACGGGCGAGGACCTTCTTACAGAGACAGAGGAGAGGAGAGGAGAGACACTGTGCAATATTAGCATAGAGACAGAAGAAGAGAGAGAGACACTTGGCAATATTAGGGAGGAGAGACAGAAGAGAGAAGGGAAGAGAGACACATGACTATAGTTACAGCTACAGAAGGAGGTAAGGAGAGACCCTGGTCACGTTCACAAGACGAGAGGAGTAGGCAGAGACCTGCGCACCACTCATTCAAGAAGACACGCAGCGAGAGTGTATGAGGACAACTGTGCCATAACATTACAGAGACTTAGAGGAGCAGGAAAAAGACACCTGGGGCAATGATTTTAACACGAGACACGAGAGAAGAGGAGACCTGTGAATATTTATAGAGGAGAGGAGAGGAGAGACACTGGTTTCACTCATTAAAGCACGACAGAGGACAGGAGAGAACAACTGAGGCATATTACAGAGACAGAAGGCCAGGAGAGACACTTGGGCATATTACAGAAGAGTAAGAGAGAGACCTGGCATATTAATATAGTGACAGAGAGGATTGAAGGAAGAGAACTACTGGGGTTTGTTGCATATTTTACAGAGACACGAGAGAAAGACACACTGGCATATACAGAGACAGAGGAGAAGGGAGAGACACGGCATATTAAGAGACAGAGAGAAGAGCAGACAATGGCATATTATAGAGGACGAGGAGAGGAAGAACCCTGGCAAATAATTGAGTTAGAAACAGGAGGAGAGGAGTAGGAGAGACCACTTGGCATATTACAGAGAACAGAGGAGATGTGAGAGACACTGTGCCATATTACAGAGACAGAGGAGAGGAAGAGACCACTCTGGCAATGACAGAGGGGAGTAGGAGAGACCACTGGCATTATCTACGAGACAGAGGACAGGAACAGAACACTCCGCGCAACACTTACAGAGACACATGAAGAGCAAGAGATGAAACTGACATATTACAGAGACAAGGGAGGATGTAGGAGAGCACACTGGCATAACTTTACAGAGACAGAGGAGCCGGAGAGAACTGGCAATATTTACAGATACAGACGGTATGTCACGGAGAGGACCACAGGATATTTTGTTTATATTCGAGTACAGAGGAGAGAGAACACTGGCATAATTCACAGAAGACAGGATGGTTAGAGGGAGAGACAACTAAAGCATAACTTGCAGAGTATCAGAGGAGAGGAGAGACACTGGCAATAATATTACTAGAGACAGAGGGAGAGGAGAAAGACACTGGATATTAAATAGTATGACAGAGATGAGGAGAGACCACTGGCTATATAACTTTAATTCAGAGAGAGGAGAGGAGAGACACGGCAATATTACTAGAGACAGAGGGAACAGGAGAACACGGCAATTACAAGAGACCAGAGAGACGAGAGAACACTGGCATATTATAGAGGAAGGAAGAACCACTGGCATATTATAGAGAAAGAGGAGAGGAGAAGCATCTTTCGGCAATACAAGACGGGAGCAGAGGAGAGGAGAGACACTTGGCATATTATAGAGACAGAGAGAAGTTCATTGGTTGTAAACGGTAGATCTAAGAGACCACACTGAGCAATTATGTTATAGAGAAGCAGGCAGAAGGAGAGGAGAGACACTGGCATTTAAAACGGAGACAGCACGAGTATGTGTAGAGACACTGCAGGATACTTTTACAGAGACTCACAGACGCATGTAAAAGAGCAGACACTGGCAATATTAGTCGGGTATACGAGGAGAGGAGAGGGGGAGGAGAGTACAGAATCTGGCAATAATTACAAGGGAGAACAGAGGAGAGGGAGAGACACATAGGAGCTTACAGCGAACAGAAGTGATGAGGTAGAGAACACTTCGGCCATATTAACAGGAGCAGAGGGATATGTAGGAGAGACACTTGGCATTTACAAAGAAGACAGAGGAGAGGAGAGACACCTGGAATAGTTACAGAGACTATGAGAGAGAGGAGAGAACACAGGCATATTATATGAGACAGCAGAGAAGAGAGACAAACTGGCTTTTATATTATACGATGAGAGGAGAGCGACAGACCATTTCTCGCGCCATATTACAGAGACAAGAGTATGGAGAAGAGAGACACTGGTCATATGTGTATAGAGGAGAGGAGAAGGAGAGACACTGGCAATTTATAGGAGACAGAGGACAGGAGAGTGACACGCAGTTACGAAGACAGAGGCTCGAGGGGAGGATGAAACACTGGCATATTAACAAGAGGAGAGGAGAGACATCTGGCAATATTAATAGTGACAGAGGAGAGGAGAGACACTGGGCATATTACGGAGAGACAGAGAGAAGAGAGACACTGCATATTACAGAGCCCAGAGAGAAGAGAGACAGACTGGCATATTACAGAGACAGAGGAGAGGAGAGAACACTGGCAATATTACAGAGACAGGAAGAACGAGAGACAACCATTGGCATACTTTATAGGAGGAGAGGAGAGGAAAGAAACCTGGCTATTAAGTAGGACGACAGATTAGAGCACACGAAGGAGTATGACACTGGGGCAATCATTGGTAACAATGAGACTAGACGGAGAGGAGAGACACTGGAGCATATTACAAGGAGACAGAGGAGAGGAGAGACATGGCCATAACACTAGATACAAGATACGAAGGAGAGGAAGAGGACACTCCGGTATATTATACCATCCAGGAGGACAGAAGGAGAGGAGCAGACACATCTGGCAATATTTATCAGAACGACATGAAGAGAGGAGAAGACACTGGCCATATTACAGAGACAGCAGTGAGAGGAGAGACCGGCATATTATCAAAGAGACAGAGGAGAAGGAAAAAGACACTGACATATTATAGAGAGGGCAGAGCGAGAGGAAGAGACAATCTGGCTAGGTTTAACAAGAGAGAGAGGAGAGAGGAGAGACACTGGCATATGTAACCAGTAGACAGAGGACAGGAGAGACCACAGGGCATTATTACAGGACATGAGAGAAGGGAGACACTGGCACTATTATACCGAGGAGAGGAAGAACAACTGCGCATAAGGGTTAATTATAGAGACAGAGGAGAGGAGAGACACTGGCATAATTACATTGTATAGACAGTAGGCGCAGGAGACGCACCACTGGCCATATTACAGAGAGAGGATTATGTGAGAGACACTGGCATTCACCCAGAGACGGGAGAGAAGAGAGACATTCTGGCATGTTTACAGGACACGAGAGAGCAGGAGAGACAAACACTGGACATATTTACAGAGATGATGGCAGAAGGAGAGAACACTTGGCATATTACAGAGACAGAGTTTGAGGAGGGAGAGACACTGCGCAGGGATCATCTGACAGAGGCAGAGAGAAGAGAGACACTGGGCATATTATAGAGGCAGAAGGAAGAGACCTGGCATATCAGTAATCACGAGACAGACGGAGAGGGGAGAGACGCTAGCAATATAACTAAGACAGAGGAGAAGGAGAGACACCCTGGCATAATTATAGAGACAGAGGACAGGAGAGACACTGGTCTTATAAGTCAACAGAGATCAGAGGAGACGCGAGGACACTGGGGCCATATTACACAGAGACAGAGGAGAGGAGAGACACTGGCATATTACAGAGACAGA
The DNA here is from genome assembly GCF_002910315.2 of Salvelinus sp. IW2-2015. Taxonomy (NCBI): domain Eukaryota; kingdom Metazoa; phylum Chordata; class Actinopteri; order Salmoniformes; family Salmonidae; genus Salvelinus; species Salvelinus sp. IW2-2015. Next base: position 43,128 of record NW_019945318.1, read on the forward strand.
GAGAAGAGCCAAAAGACACTAGCATAGGTTATAAGAGGATATTGAGGAGTAGACACGGGCAAATAATTATAGAGACGAGGGGGAAGGAAGGACAGACACTGTGCATAGTTATCAGAGAACATGCGGAGAGGAGAGCACTCAGGCATATTTTACAGAGGAGAGGAGAGGAGAGACACTGGCATATTATGAGAGACAGAGGAGAGGAAGAGACACTGGCATACTTACAGGGACAGAGGAGAGGAGGAGACATGGCATATTACGAGACAGAGGAGAGAGAGACAACTGGGCATAATTATAAGAGACCAGAGAGGAAGAGGAGAGAACACTGGCATATTATTAGAGACAGAGAAGAAGAGAGACACTGGCATAATTACAGAGCAAGAGGAGATGGAGAGACACGGCATATTACAACAGAGACAGAAGGGACAGAAAGGACAGACACTGGCAAATTACAGAGACAGAGAGATTGAGAGCAACTGACATATTACAGAGAACAAGAAGGAGAGGAGAAGACATGGCATATTATAGAGGAAGGAGAAAGGAGAGACACTGGCATAGTTACAGAGACAATAGGACATGGACTTAGACACTGGAATGGCGAGGTATTCACAGTAGACAGAGGAAGAGGAGAGATCACTGCAAATACGTTATCTATGAGACAGAGAGAAGATGAGACACTGGGCATAGGGATAGGATGAGGAGGGGAGAGAGAAGACAACTGAGACATATATTGTATTTAGTATGTTATCTGTATGTATGTAGGAAGAGACACTAGGGCGATATTCCATTACAGAGACGAGGGAGAGAAGCACACGACACTGGCACTTATTAAGGTAGAGGAGAGGAGGACACTGGCGACTATTATTACGACGACACGAGAGGAGAGGAGAGACACGGCATATTATAGGTTAGATCAGAGAGAAGAGAGACACAAACTGGCATATTTTAACCATGAGAGAGAGGAGAGGTATGCAGACCACACTGGCAAATATTACCACGGGAGCAGCATAGAGAGAGGAGAGAGCACACTGTGGCATATTACAGAGACAAGAGGAGAGGAGAGAACATTCGTTTGCATCTTAATAGGCGATTGAAGACGGGGAGAGGAGTGGATGAGAAACACATCGTTTTGTCATATTTACAGAGCACTCAGGGAGAGAGAGAAGAGAAACATGCTATTCAGAGACATGAGGAGAGGATTGAGACACACCAATGGCATCAATAAAAGAGAACAAGACGAGCACACGAGTACGAGCCATATTATAAAAGAGTTGACGAGAGACAAGGGAGCACTGGCATTAACGGGTTATATGAACAAGAGAGGAGAGGCCACTGGCATACTTACAGAGACAGAGCCAGACGAGAGACACTGGCCATATTAATCAGACGGGACGAGGAGAAGGAGAGACACTGGCATATTATACTGGCTAGACGGAACACGAGGCAGAGGAGAGACACTGGCAATATTACAGAGACAGAGATGAAGAGAGACACTGACATATTACAGAGAACAGAGGAGAGGAGAGACACTGGCATATATAGCGACCGAGGAAGGAGAGACACTCGGCATATTACAAGAGACAGAGGAGAAGGGAGAGCACTGGCATAATTACAGAGACACAGAGGAGTGGAGAGACAACAGGGTGGCATATACAGCAGACAGAGGAGAGGGGAAGAAAGACACTTCGGCATATTACAGAGACAGAGGAGAGGAGAGCCACTGGCATATTAACAGAGACAGAGAGAAGAGAGACACTGGCATATTATAGAGGAGAGGACAAGACACTGGCATATTATAGAAACAGAGGAGAGGAGAGAACACTGGCATATTACAGAGACCAGAGAGAAGAGAGACACTGCATATTATAGAGGAGAGGAGAGGAGAGACACGGCAATAATTATAGAGCGAGGAGAGGAGAGACCACTGGCAATATTACAGAGACCAGGAGGAGAAGAGAGACACGGCTATTATAGAGCGAGAGGAGAGGAAGAAGACACTGTCTATTATAGAGACAGAGAGAAGGAGAGATCACTGGACACACTATTACAAGAGACATGAGGAGAGGTATTGAGACAGCCGAGAATTACAAGAAACAGAGTAGACGAGGAGCAGAATCACTGGCGAGGAACATTACAAGAGATCAGAGGGGAGCAGGAGTACGATCATCCGGCGAGAGTTACAAGAGTATGCAGAGGATCAAGGAGTAGAGCGACTGGCCACAAAGCACCAAGAGATAATGAGGCAGGATGAGACACTGGCATAATTTACAGAGGAGAGAGAGAGACACTGGTCATAGTTTATAAAGTGACGAGAGGGAGAGGAGAGACTACTGCGCACTATTACAGATGAACAGGTTACGAGGAGGAGGAGAGACCACTTGGGGCATATTACCATGAGACATGGGAGGGGAGAGACGCCACGTACACTCGGCATACTTTCAGGATGACAGAGGGATCGTATAGTAAGAGACAATTGGCTATTAAATCAGAGGAGAGAGAGAGGAGACGCACAACTAGGCATATTATACCACCGATGACCAGAGGAGAGAGAGGAGAGACACTGGCACCACTATCACACACGAGAACCGGGCTGAAGCGGAGAAGCAAGCTGGCTATCATTATATAGACACCATGCGACGAGAACGAAGACGACAGCATCTGGCATAATTACAACGAGACAGAGGAGAGGAAGAAGACACTGGCATACTTACAGCGAGAGGAGAGGGACCGAGACCCTCGGCACACATTACAGAGTACAGTATGGAGAGGAGCGCAGAACATACTGGCATAAATTAACAGAGACAGAGGAGAGGGAGAGGACACTGGCAATATTATGGACAAAGAACTTATGTTAGATGAAGAGAGACACTGGCAATATTATTTTAGAGGTAGAAGGAGAGCGAAGAACATACTGCGCATAAATTAACTCACAACCGCAGACGACAAGAGGAGAAAGGAACTCCAAAAGACACCCCTGTGGAGATTATGGCATATTACATATGTAGTGAGAGGAGCGACACTGGCATATTAACAGAGACTAGAGGGCCAAAGGATGAGCACACTGGCATATTACAGAGGACAGGAGAAGACAACTGGCATTAAACAGAGCACACATTTGAGGCGGGGAGAGAAGACGGAACTGGGACAATAAAAATGTACAGTCCAACCGACCAGGCCAGTTAGACCGGAGGCTGCATATTACAGAGAACAGAGAGAGATTAGAGAGACACGAATGGAAAGGTCAATATATGCATACTATAGAGACAACGAGAGAGAAGGAGAGAGACAACTCAGCCCCCTGGCATTTTTACTAGACGCCACCAAGAGAGAGAGACACCAGGAGACACTGGCATATTTATAGAGGAGAGGAGGGGAGTGAGAAGAGACTGGCTCATATATCATAAGAGACAGAGGAGAGGAAGAGGAGCGACACTCCACAGACGTCGAGCCATAATTAGAACAGAGGACAGTTGGAGTAGCACGAGGCACCACTGGCATAGCTTAACAAAGACAAAGGATGTAGGAGAGACAGACAGTGGGCGCGAGCACTATTACAGAAGGGATGTGAGGATGAGGAGAGACAGCTGGCCTAATTTACACGAAGACGGAGGACCGGACAGAACACTGGCATATTACAGAGACAGAGCGAAAGAGAGACAACGACATATTACAGAGACAGAGGAAGAGGAGAGACAGCTTGCAATATTTTTCAAATTGACACCCGAGAGCAGACGGATAAGAAGGATGAGCAGCACTGAGGCTTATATTGTATCTCATCTAGTTTGATACAGCAGGAAGTATGGATAGAGCACCTGGTATATTTATAGAGACAGAGGATGAATGGACAAGACAGCTGGCATATTACAGAGACAGAGGAGAGGAGAGACACCTGGCATATTTAGAGACAGAGGAGAGGAGAGACCCTGGTCAATATTATAGAGACAGGGAGAGGAGATGACAACTGGGGCATATTATAAGCGAGGGAAGGGGAAGAAGGAAGAGCACTCCGTCAATATTGATCAGAGCAGAGGATTGAGGAGAGAACTCCTGGCATATTTACAGAGACAAGGACAGGCGACACTGGCATATTAAGAGACAGAGAGAAGAGAGACACTGGCATATTATAGAGGAGAGGAGAGACACTGGCATATTAAATAACAGAGAACACAATGTAAGGAGAGAGGAGCAAGCACATGCTGGCATATGTTACCAGAAGATAGAGGAGAGTGAGAGAAACATGGTCCACATTTATCCCAAGAACAGAGAGAGAGAGAGAACACTGGCAATATTATATAGGAGGGCAGAGGAGAGGAGAGGAGAGACAACTGGACATAGGACTTATACAGAGACAGAAAAGAGGCAGAGACACTGGCCCCATCATTAAACAGAGACAGAGCAGTAAGAGAGACAGCTGGCATATTATTAGAGGAGAGGAGAGGAGAGGAGAGACTTATGGCGGTGGATGGCATTATTAAATTTGAGACAAGAGAGGAGAGGAAGGAAGACACAGCATATTAAGTGAGACAGAAGTGAGAGGAGAGACACTGGCATATTACTAAAGAGACAGAGAGAAGAGAGAACACTGGCATTATTTTAAAGAGGGAGGAGCAGGAAAGGAGAGGAGAGACATACTGGCATATTAAAGAGACAGAGGAGAGGAGAGACACT
>NW_019945319.1:0-3509 GCF_002910315.2 Salvelinus sp. IW2-2015
TGTATCTGACTGGAGTATAAGAACCTACTGTATCTGACTGGGAGTATAATACCTACTGTATCTGACTGGAGTATAAGACCTACGTATCTGACTGGGAGTATAATACCTACTGTATCTGACTGGAGTATAAGACCTACTGTATCTGACTGGGAGTAAAGACTACTGTATCTGACTGGGAGTATAATACCTACTGTATCTGACTGGAGTATAACCTACTGTATCTGACTGGGAGTATAAACCTACTGTATCTGACTGGGAGTATAAGACCTACTGTTCTGACTGGGAGTATAAGACCTACTGTATCTGACTGGGAGTATAAGACCTACTGTATCTGACTGGGAATATAAGATCTACTGTATCGGACTGGGAGAAATAAGACCTACTGTATCTGACTGGAGTATAAGACCTACTGTATCTAACTGGGAGTATAATACCTACTGTATCTGACTGGGAGTATAAGACCTACTGTATCTGACTGGGAGCATAAGACCACTGTATCTGACTGGAGGTATAAGACATACTGTATCTGACTGGGAGAATAAGACCTACTGTATCTGACTGGAGCATAAGACCTACTGTATCTGACTGGGAGTATAAGACCTACTGTATCTGACTGGAGTATAAGACCTACTGTATCTGACTGGGAGTGATCGGCAACGACAACTCAGTAAATGCATTCCACTGGCGTAGGAGGGGATTTCAGGCAGCCAAACAGTCTTATCTACAGGAAGAGAAGTCTTGTAATATCACTGGCCTCCACTCTGCTGTAAAGTTGAGAGTCTGTGGTTAGCCCACCACATCATACATCATACATTACTGAATCTGAAGAGGTCATTCAATCATCCCCCGAGACCATGTTAAAAACCACAAGACACCTCTACTACAAGATATAGATGTCTCCCACACTAACACCTAACCACGGCGCAAAGCCACAGACAGCGAGACAGACAGCTTAACACACTTCCTCACTTCCTGCCTGTTCACAGTGTGTGTGTGTGTGTGTGTGAGTGTGTGAGTGTGAGTGTGAGTGTGAGTGTGAGTTGTGAGTGTGTGTGTGTGTGTGTGTGTGTGTGTGTGTGGTGTGTGTGTGTGTGTGTGTGTGTTTGTGTGGTGTGTGTGTGTGTGTGTGTGTGTGTGTGTGTGTGTGTGTGTGTGTGGTTGTGTGTGTGTGTTGCTGGGTTAGATAACGGCAGCGCTGGCCTTGTGAGATATAATGGTCCTTAAAGAGAGTAAGAAAACAAGCCAGACTGAGGGGAGACCTGGTTAACCCAGGCACCTCTTACACAATAGGCTATACACTCAGAAACAAAGGTGCTATCTTAGAACCTGAAATGGTTCTTTGGCTGTCCCCATAGGAGAACCCTTTGAAGAAACCTTTTTGGTTCCAGGGGAGAACGCTTTTGGGTTCCATGTACAGAAAACCCTTTCCACAGAGGGTTCTACCTGGAACCAAAAAGGGTTCTCCTATGGGGACAGCCGAAGGACCCTTTTGGAACCCTTTTTCTACGAGCTAAAGTGACCGCAGGAGCATCCTGGACAGATACAAAGGAGCTGATTGTTCTGGCAGAAGAGACCGTCAGCTCAGGCCACTTAAAGAGTGACGATGGAAGTTATGAAGAAACATTGTCCGCCTCAACAGATATATCATTATCATCAGAAGGTAAAGGGTTAGGAACGTTCATAGCACAATGCCTGATGGACTGTGTGTGTGTGTGTTGTGTTGTGTGTGTGTGTGTGTGTGTGTGTGTGTGTGTGTGTGTGTGTTGTGTGTGTGTGTGTGTGTGTGTGTGTGTGTGTGTGTGTTGTGTGTGTGTGTGTGTTGTGTGGTTGTGTGTGTGTGTGTGTGTGTGGTGGGTGTGTGTGTGTGTGTGTGTGCGTGCGTGCGTGCGTGCGTGCGTGTGTGTTGCGTGCGTCGCGGGCGAGAAATTCAGCTATGATAGTAAACACCTACAATAGCGAAGTTTTCTTCTTAGTGAGTGTATTCAATAGGAGATTTTTTTAACATACACACTAACACATGAATAATACTCACTACAACTAAGCCTAGAATCAATGTAAAGATCATCTTGAGAACGGTAATTGCACATATTCTTGTAGCTGACTTGCAACACACTGGTCTGTATATACAGTGTGTTTAGCCATGCCAGGAAGACCTCTAGGCCTATACAGGGCCGGATTAAGAAATCATAGGCCCCGGGGCWTTGTTTTTTTTATAGCCCCCTGCCCCGGCGCCACCCAGCCCATTGRCCTTCTATGGATTATATGTCTATGGCCACATAGCAACAAGCTGGAGSTGATATTTGGTGCGAATGTTGCCCAAACTGGCCTTCCCGACTGTAGGCATACCGGTAACTGCCGAAATAAAGGAAACACTTGAGTAAACAAGGGATACAGAATATACGTTATGGTGTTGGTTTAGGTCCACTTGTAGAATCTATGCCAAGGTGCATTGAAGCTGTTCTGGATCGTGGTGCCCAACACCTTATTAAAACACTTTATGTTGATGTTTCCTTCATTTTGGCAGATTCCTGTATGTGCTTTTTTGAGATAAACTGTTGATTCTCTGTGGCTAAATTATCTCTGGTGTATTTTGAACATGTGGTTGTATAAAAATTATAATAATTTTAAAAATTACATAATTTGTTTTTTGTTGCTGGTTTTTTTGCCTCTTGGGCCCCCTATGATTTTGGGCCCAGACCATTATTCACARAATTGACCAGTCACATTTAATTATAATGCAGTTTACTTAAATGTATTTAATAATCAGTTATCCAATAAAGGCAGGGCCCCCCAGTTCCCCACGTGTCCCCCTACCTCCTGTCCTCCCCCATCTGATGATTAGCAGGCAGCAGCAGAATGCAGCAGGCTGTCGACACTCATTGAGAGTGGGCTCCTGAGTCTTCCTGTGGTTGGCGGGATGCTATTTATTGTGCTAGCCCCATCTCTCTCCCACACTGAATCCACAGCACAGCAGCCTCCTGCTCCGCCATTCCCCGTGCGGAGAGAACGCCCTCCCCGAATCCGATACTATCGGGGATACCGCCGCCGCCAATCCAAAAATGGTACAGGCTGCGCGAATTCGACAAGGGAAGGGAAAGCGTCCCAATGGCAAACGGCGCTCAGGTGTTTTCTCTTCCAGCTCGTAGGAAGATGGAGGATGGAGGATTCAAGTTTTCTTTTTTCCCTCGTTGGTGGTACGGGGGCGCTCTTTAAATGATGTCATGTAATTCCAGCCTTCTCAAACTAGGAAAAGAGAGAGGGCTGTGCAGATGATTGGACGTCGCCGGTCTATCTCCAGCTCCTGGCAACAGTCGCAGAGGCTGAGAAAGAGATGGCTGCTTAGTAGAGCTCCGTTTTAAACGACTTTTATTCCAAATTCAATGTCTTGCATTGTGTAGAATTGCAAGCAACGTATTTTCTTTCTTTTTATAGGTGCCTAATTGTTTCAGCCACCATGAGGGGTAGGGATGGGGTAGGGGTGGGGTAGGGATGCTTGACCAAGGTCATCC
>NW_019945319.1:9598-37098 GCF_002910315.2 Salvelinus sp. IW2-2015
ATTAAGAAATATACTACATATATTATGTATATAGTGTATACAGTGCATTCGGAAAGTATTCAGACCCATTGACTTTTTCCACATTTTGTTAGGTTACAGCTTTATTCTAATTATATATTTATATTTATTTTATTTCTAGGTATTCTTTTATTTCTAGGTATTCTTTAAGGAATACCTAGGATAGGATAAAGTAATCCTTCTACCCCCCCCCCCCCCCCCCTCTTAAAAGAGTTAGATGCACTATTGTAAAGTGGTTGTTCCACTGGATATCATAAGGTGAATGCACCAATTTGTAAGTCGCTCTGGATAAAGCGTCTGCTAAATGACTTAAATGTAAGATAAAGACATGCATGTTGTAATAGATAACGTTAGAGGGGGACGTACACATGTCATGCCAAGTGATACAAGAAAACAGCAGTGAATATACACGCTGTACATTGACTGAGACAACAATGTGTTGCTTATTACTTTCTTGTTACATACCCCWACACGTGTAAAGTGTACAAAACCCCTGTGTGTGTGAACTGCAGCTGTTTTATGTAGGACAGGTTATCCCACCATCACATCRATAAAAAAGAAGTACCTTACATAAGTACTTGGGGAAATCCACAGGACAAACGCTGCAACATTCCGATTGTCCACAAGGTGGGAGCAGACTATTGGAAATYTCATTTTGGTGCCCTACTTTTACAGCAGTGATGAAAACCTTTACAATTACAAATAATCATGCTTGATTTGCGGTAAAATTACCTAAGTAAATATTGACAGGAATAATTGTGAACATTTTCATCTCATGTAATGGATATCCATCACTGAACTTTAACACTTTTATTTTTACACATTRCTCCAATTATTTCTGCCAATATTCACTTAATGTTACAGCAAATCAAATTTTGCGGTAATTTTAAAGGTTTTCATGGTCTCAGCTAATGATGCTGTGTGCGTGTGCTCACGCACGCGAGTGCATATGTGTGCACCTGGGTATGTGTACATGCAAGAGTGTGTGTGTGCAGTGTGTAATCTTCCTAGTGAGTCACTGGGTATTGGTGATTGGGCAGGGCCCTGGTTAGCACGATGGGGCATTATGACATTACGCATGTCGCCATGGAAGAGTAGATGAGCAGAACAGGACTTACCACCGCCACTAATCTTGACATTAGCAACATTTATTATGCCGTAGGTTACCAGTTACCACACCCCAACCCTCACACACCACTGCCCTCTCACACACCCTGCCATCGCACACCACTGCCCTCTCACACCCCTGCCCTCGCACACCACTGCCCTCTCACACCCCTGCCCTCGCACACCACTGCCCTCTCACACCCCTGCCCTCGCACACCACTGCTTTCGTAAGTCCTGAACTTTATCTTTTAGAGGCAAATTCTACTTGTTGTATGAGATGAGCCAGATTAAAGTTAGGAACATGGTGTCTCTACTATGAAGTGTTGGATGTAACCACCAATGGGTGTTAATGAGACACAAGAGAGTCAAGAGGATGTTTTTTAGGAGCCTGTTGAAATGTTGCGTAATGACCCTCTTTCGTAATGCGCCAATGAGTCGCGTGCAGCGGTAGTCTGGCTGNATCTTTTAGAGGCAAATTCTACTTGTTGTATGAGATGAGCCAGATTAAAGTTAGGAACATGGTGTCTCTACTATGAAGTGTTGGATGTAACCACCAATGGGTGTTAATGAGACACAAGAGAGTCAAGAGGATGTTTTTTAGGAGCCTGTTGAAATGTTGCGTAATGACCCTCTTTCGTAATGCGCCAATGAGTCGCGTGCAGCGGTAGTCTGGCTGTCTGTTTACTCACTAATGCACTTAGAAACTGATCCCAAATCAGTTGTTATGGAGAGATTAACGCTGTCATGACATCTGAGTCACAGAACAAAGTGTTGTACACACCCAGAGAAGAGGGCCTGGTCAGCATGAACTAAACTCACACTCACACACACTCTGTGTACTGGTGACACCCARACACATACACACACACTGTATCCACTACATGTCGTCCCGGCACGTCCCTCTCTCTCTSTCTCTCTSTCTCTCTCTCTATGACTCAGCCAGAGGGAATGGGACTGTACCAGGAGGGTGTAATGACAGCATCCCAGCATTCCTCTCACAGTGTTCCTCTCTCTCACTCACACGCCAGGGTCATCCCCTCTCTCAGCCCCCACATTGGGAGTGTGGCTCCGAAACAGCCAGCCAGCAGACCAGCCAGTCAGCTATTTAGCCAGTCAGCCAACCCTGTCTATCACCTACTAACACAGAACAAAGTAAAACACACACACCATACCTGGGTTCAAATACATGTGTATTTGCGTATCTGGAATTTAMAATACTTTTTCTGTGTATTTCAGTATTTTCAAATAKACAGCCCAAAACAAGTACTTTTACTTGAATATTTTCATGGTTATTTTCAAATACTTAGGTTAAAGGGAGTGTATTTGTCAGTGAATATAAGTATTCTCAAAAACATAAAAATATTCAACAACATGTCGTTTCAAATAAAATATATCTGAATACTTACTTCGAAAGTGTGTGAAAGTAATTGAAATATTTGAAATAGTATTTAAACCCAGGTCTGACACACACACACACACACACACACACACACACACACACACACACTCAAAGGGAAGGACTCTCAACACAACTGGTTCTATCCGGTGAGCTTTACTAGTGGGGGGGTTAGATTTCATAATCATTTCATAGTCATAACCCATTTCAATGGAAGGAGAACTTTATGAATCAATATTGTCATGAAGTATCCAGTAACATCCTAAAATAGATGTGAGTAGGGAAATAACCAGGGGAAAAAGCCACTAGTGCTGAGCAATTAAACAAAATGTAGGTTATTTTTCCGTTTTTAATTGACTGACTTCGGTTTAATTATTTGAATCTTATTTTTGTCCAGTTTAAGTTCTGTGAGCTCAGTGCACAGTTTCTCTCAGAGATAAATCAGATAAGCGCCCAAACTGTGCGGATGTAGTAGGGAGTTGTAGTTTCCAACAGGCCAATATTCCACATAGTTTAGCTCAGAAAACATGGCAATTAACTACAACGACAATAACCCATTGCCGCGCCTACTTTTCCGGTGTGGTGTGTTTCTTTTCACCTGCTATTTAAAAGAGACAGAAGAATGTGCGATGGATAGGAAAGAGAGCGGTTGCTTTTTGAGGTATCGTCCACTGAGAATACATGAAATAAATGATAGTTGGTATTTAGCAGTCATAAAGAGTATTCATTGCACTATTTTTGTAGAAAGCTACTAAAATAGTGATTTTGTCAGACAGGATATAGTGATGAGATGATGACTTGGAATGAATAATAAAGTCATCTAATAAAACAATGTGTACACAACAACTGAAATATTGACAAAGAGTCACCTTGTCTGAGAGAGATTTACATGGTTATCAAAACGTCACACCAGGGTAGCTACACAAAACACAGACCCTTATTTAAGTGTTCATAAAATCCCTATGGGAAAATGATGGTGGAAAAACAAATTGGAATCCACTGTTCCCTGTTTTTATGGGTATTATGACACCTCCACTCTGGGGCTCTATTACGAAAGGGCACAACTCATGAGCGTCAGCCTCTAAGCCCCCCCCCCCCGTCTCCAGATGAACATGGAAGCAGTTACAGGTCTTGTCTTTGAGAGATGACATGGAGAGGCGGGTTACAGGTCTGTCTTTGAGAGATGACATGGAGAGGCACTACACAGGTTTGTCTTTGAGAGATGAACATGGAGAGGCTACAGGTCTGTTCTTTGAGAGATGACATGGAGAGGCTACAGGTCTGTCTTTGAGAGATGACATGAGAAACAGGTTACAGGCTGTCTTTGAAGAGATGACATGGAGAGCGGGTTACAGGTCTGTCTTTGAGAGATGACATGGAGAGCGGCACAGGTTCTGTCCTTTGAGAGATGACATGGAGAGGCAGGCTACAGGTCTGGTCTTTGAGAGATGACATGGAGAGGCTACAGGTCTGTCTTTGAGAGATAGCATGGAGAGGCTACAGGCTGTCTTTGAGAGATGACATGGAGAAGGCTCTACAGGTCTGTCTTTGAGAGATGACATGGAGATGCGGGTCTACAGGTCTGTCTTTGAGAGATGACATGGAGAGGCAGGCTACCAGGTCGTGTCTTTGAGAGATGACATGTGAGAGGCCATGGTACAGGTCTGTCTTTGAGAGCATGGACACAGCTCGGGAGAGAAGACAGGCTACAGGTCTGTCTTTGAGAGATGACATGGAGAGGCTACAGGTCTGTCTTTGAGAGATAATGAACTAATATTTTGAGAGAGTGACATGGAGAGGTCAGGCGTTGTCTTTGAGAGATGAGCATGGGAGAGCGGCTACAGGTCTGTCTTTTGAGAGATGAACATGAGAGAGTTACAGTCTGGTTTGGAAGATGACATGGAGAGGCAGGGCTAGGCAGTCTGTCTTTGAGAGATGACATGGAGATGCGCTACAGGTCTGTCTTTGAGAATGACAGGGAGAGGCAGGCTACAGGTCTGTCTTTGAGAGGATGACATGGAGACGCTACAGGTCTCTTGAGAGATGACATGAGAGGCAGGCTACAGTTGTTTTTGAAGATGACATGGAGAGCGGGCTACAGTCTGTCTTGAGAGATGACATGGAGAGCAGGCTACAGGTGGTCTTTGAGAGATGAATGGAGAGGCTTACAGGTCTGTTCTTGAGAGATGACAGGAGCGTTACAGGTCTGTCTTTGAGAGTGACATGGAGAAACAGGTTACAGGCGTTTTGAGAGACTGACAGTGGAGCAGGCAGGCTACAGGGTCTGCTCTTGAGAGATGACATGGAGAGGCAGGCTACAGGTCTGTCTTTGAGAGATGACATGGATGCGGGCGGCTAGCAGGTCTGTCCTTGTAGAGATACATGAGAGACGAGTGCTAGCAGGTCTGTCTTTGAGAGATGACAATGGAGAGGCGAAGGCTTACATGGTCTGTCTTTTGAGAGAATACATGGAGAGCAGGCACGGTCTGTCTTTGAGAGATGACGATGGAGAGGCAGCTCTAAGGTCGGTCTTTGAGAGATGAACGATGCGAGAGGGCGCGTTTGGTGAAATTGTCATAAAAAATAGCCCTCCAGATGACGTCGGAATGTTTCAGTTGCCATGCCGTTGCTATGATGTTATTTTGAAAAGCTGTCTGTCAAAAGTCACGAGCCTGACTGATGATGTCACAGTGAAAAAGAGAAGAAAAGGAAACACAAACACACAAACACTCACACACACACATACACACACACACACTCACACACACTCACACACACTCACACAAGGCGCAACGCTCTGAATTATGGACTTTTTTTTTGACTCGAGACATTTTCTAGTGACAGAAGGGCAACACTGTAGCGTGCTGTGCAACAGATGCAGGGTGTTGCAAATGACATTGTAGCCCAACACAAATGGCAAATTTGTATCTGCACTCAACACAACCTCACATCCTACACGTTATCAACATCGCTGTGACGTTTAGAAAAATGTCACATCATAAATACTGATAGTACATGGCAGCCCCAGGCCTGGCCCCTTGAAGGGCAMAGCTGATGGATGGAGCCCGCAGAGAGGCACTCCCACGCTGGGCCCCCTGACCCCCCTCGGCCCCCTATAGCCCGGAAAGCCATGTGGAGACCCGGGGGGCTTATCTGGTGCTCTGCCCCCAGGGTTGTCCATCATCATGGGGCCACTACAGCAGGTGACGGCAGAGAGGACGCTCCTCTTCCTCCACCCTTTCCTCCAACTGTCCTTCTCCAAGTCTGAACGTTCCATTACCAGCCTCCCAGTCAGGCTACTCAATGAACCAGTTTGTTATTCAGTTACTCAACAATACTACACAATCACATACAGCCATATGACTGTGCTGCCTAGCCCTAAAGAATTTTTGTCACGCTACGGACAAAAACTTCAGAAAGACTTGTCCATTGTGGTGTCTTTACTTGGAATGGTAAGAATGGCACCAGTACTGCCCTACCCACCAGAAGCCATACCATCCATCCCCTGGCTATCAGCCCTGTCTGTCTACTCTACTGTACAGTCACCTAACCTGCTCTACTGTACAGTCACCTAACCTGCTCTACTGTACAGTCACCTCTACCTCCCAGTCACGCCACTCAGAAGGAAACAAGGCAGGGCGAGCCAAAGGAGGAATCCCCTAGACTAGCAGAGCCCTACCTACTAGATAGACAGATACTGGCAGAGACAGACAGAGACATCCTGCTGTTGTCATTGGGCAAGACAGATCTGAGTCACTGAACATGTTTGGTCACCACGACGACGCTGGCTGAAGACTGGCTAGCACCTCTAAACAGCATCATTAACCTGAATGTAAAAACATGGAGACNGAGAGGCAGGCTACAGGTCTGTCTTTGAGAGATGACATGGAGAGGCAGTCTACAGGCACCAGTAGTGCCCTACCCACCAGAAGCCATACCATCCATCCCCTGGCTGTCAGCCCTGTCTGTCTACTCTACTGTACAGTCACCTAACCTGCTCTACTGTACAGTCACCTAACCTGCTCTACTGTACAGTCACCTCTACCTCCCAGTCACGCCACTCAGAAGGAAACAAGGCAGGGCGAGCCAAAGGAGGAATCCCCTAGACTAGCAGAGCCCTACCTACTAGATAGACAGATACTGGCAGAGACAGACAGAGACATCCTGCTGTTGTCATTGGGCAAGACAGATCTGAGTCACTGAACATGTTTGGTCACCACGACGACGCTGGCTGAAGACTGGCTAGCACCTCTAAACAGCATCATTAACCTGAATGTAAAAACATGGAGACAGTGTGTACTGTATGTACATACCCTGAGTCAACAAAACATGAGGAACACCTTATGTGGCATACACACACACACACACACACACACACACACACACACAATCCATGTCTCGATTGGCCTCATGGTTAGAGCGTTGGGCCAGTAACCGGAAGGTTGCTGGATCAAATCCCCGTGCTGACAAGGTAAACATCTGTTGTTCTGCCAATGAGCAAGGCAGTTAACATGCTGTTCCCCAGGCGCCGTGGATGTTGATTAAGGCATCCCCCCGCACCTCTCTGATTCAGAGGGATTGGGTTAAATGCGGAAGACAGATTTCAGTGGAATACATTCAGTTGACTAGGTATTTTCCTTTCAGTTGTCTCATGGCTTAAAAATCCTTCTTTAACCTGTTTCCACCCCTTCATCTAAGTGGATTTAACAAGTGACATCAATAAAGGATCATAGCTTTCAACTGGATTCACCTGGTCATTCCATGTTCATGGAAATAACAGTTGTTGTTAATGTTTTATACACTCAGGGTATATAAACTAAGGAATGCAGAGGAACAAGTTGTTCCAAGTTCAAATGTACTTCCTGATTGGGGAAACAGCCGATAATATGGATGTTCTTGTCATTGCCATCCTTTTAATACAGTTGCCATCCTTTTAATACAGTTGCCATCCTTTTAATACACTTGCCATCCTTTTAATACAGTTGCCATCCTTTTAATACAGTTGCCATCCTTTTAATACAGTTGCCATCCTTTTAATACAGTTGCCATCTTTTTAATACAATCGGTATAAAAGCTGAACAACACACACAAAGTTGAAAATAAGTTGAGTCAGAAATTGAGTAAGTGAGTTGATTGTCAAATAATCCCTATTATGTTCAGTGTTTTGTCTTCCTTTTAATGAGCCACTAAAATGATTGGTCCATATAGGAAAGAAATGGAGTCATGTAAAGAAAGATTTACAACTGGATGACTCATCTCTCTAGATTATGTTACCTGGTCATGTGATGTAGCCAGGAGTGGAGCCTGCTGATCACAGTCTGTCTCCAGAGAAGTGTGTGTGTGTGTGTGTGTTAGTGTGTGTGTCTCCAGACAGGAGAGCAGAAACTGCGATGTTTATTATGAGTGAGTCATTCTCTATGGGGAGAAAAGTGTGTGACCACGTCTTCCTTATGAAGACTATGTGCTGAGTTAGTTAGTGGGACTTGTGATCTCTCTACCTCGCTGAGTTAGTATTAGTGGGATCTCTCTACCTCGCTGAGTTAGTATTAGTGGGATCTCTCTACCTCGCTGAGTTTGTTTTATTGTGGGATCTTCTCTACTGCTGAGTTGTATTAGTGGGATCTCTCTACCTCGCTGAGTTAGTATTAGTGGGATTCTCTACCTCGCTGAGTTAGTATTAGTGGGATCTCTCTACCTCGCTGAGTTTAGTATTAGTGGGATCTCTCTACCTCGCTGAGTTAGTATTAGTGGGATCTCTCTACCTCGCTGAGTTAGTATTAGTGGGATCTCTCTACCTCGCTGAGTTAGTTTAGTGGGATCTCTCTACCTCGCTGAGTTAGTATTAGTGGGATCTCTCTACCTCGCTGAGTTAGTATTAGTGGGATCTCTCTACCTCGCTGAGTTAGTATTAGGGGATCTCTCTTACCTCGCTGAGTTAGTATTAGTGGGATCTCTCTACCTCGCTGAGTTAGTATTAGTGGGATCTCTCTACCTCGCTGAGTTAGTATTAGTGGGATCTCTCTACCTCGCTGAGTTAGTATTAGTGGGATCTCTCTACCTCGCTGAGTTAGATTAGTGGATCTCTCTACCTCGCTGAGTTAGTATTAGTGGGATCTCTCTACCTCGCTGAGTTAGTATTAGTGGGATCTCTCTACCTCGCTGAGTTGTATTAGTGGGATCTCTCTACCTCGCTGAGTTTAGTATTAGTGGGATCTCTCTACCTCGCTGAGTTAGTATTAGTGGGATCTCTCTACCTCGCTGAGTTGTATTAGTGGGATCTCTTCTACCTCGCTGAGTTAGTATTAGTGGGATCTCTCTACCTCGCTGAGTTAGTATTAGTGGGATCTCTCTACCTCGCTGAGTTAGTATTAGTGGGATCTCTCTACCTCGCTGAGTTATAGTATTAGAGGGGATCTCTCTACCTCGCTGAGTTAGTTTAGTGGGATCTCTCTACCTCGCTGAGTTAGTATTAGTGGGATCTCTCTACCTCGCTGATTAGTATTAGTGGGATTCTCTACCTCGTTGAGTTAGTATTTAGTGGGATCTCTCTACCTCGCTGAGTTAGTATTAGTGGTCTCTCTACCTCGCTGAGCTAGTATTAGTGGGATCTCTCTACCTCGCTGAGTTAGTATTAGTGGATCTCTCTACCTCGCTGAGTTAGTATTAGTGGCAGTTTGAAGCTCTTTTCTAGTTTAAAGATCCAATCTGAGATGTTGATCATTCATTTATTTATGTACTGTATATCTGTTTATCTGTATATCTGTTATCTGTTTTCTGTTTATCTGTATATCCATCGGTTTTGGAGAATATCAGTTAGAAATGCCTCATGATGACAAACATAGACAAAGGATGTGTATTTGTTACAATGCAAAGGGAAGGAAATGCAACTAACCTTACCCATCTCCCGTCTTCCTAATGCAATATATACACACTACACACACACACGCATACACGCGCACATGCACTAAACACACACAACAGACATGTATTGACACACATGGGAGAGAAGGCACATGACTACTACCTCTACACTAACCTCTCCCCCTCTGACACACACACACACACACCGGCAGAAAAACATGAGTCTGGCACCTTAGGCCAGGTCTCGTGACAAGTCCTGGCAAGTCATCCTCAGTTAACTCAAAAGGAGGGGTATACTCTACCTTCACACACACCCCACACTAACACACACACACACACACACACAACACACACACACACACCACACACACACACACACACACACACACACACACACCACACACACACACACACACACACACACACACCACCACACACACACACAGTAATTACGTTGTTGTGGAGTAAAACGTATTAAAGTCAAACATCTGGAGCTTCATGTCCCTGTACTAAACAGTAGCAAAACCAGCTGTCATACGGCACAGACTGGTTAGGTAAGTATATTCATTAGAAACCAAGGCTACGTCCCAAACGCCACCCCTTCCCCTATATAGTGCACTATGTAGGAATAGGATGACATGTGGAACGCATTCCAAAAGGGCCCGACTCTTGTTCTGTATTCTGGCAGCATGTCATTTCATATTGTTATACAGTGATTGTGTGGTTGGATTGTGATGTCAGACTCGTCTCGATAAATGGCCTCAACATGATTAATGGAGGATCGGGCCTTTTCAGCAGCACCACCCCCACGCCACCCTCCCGGCCCTGGGAGACACTCTCGAGATGCGTCCTGATGTTTAAGTGGGTTCACTATGTGTGTGTGTGTGTGTGTGTGTGTGTGTGTGTGTGTGTGTGTGGTGTGTGTGTGTGTGTGTGTGTGTGGTGTGTGTGTGTGTGTGTGTGTGTGTGTGTGTGTGTTGTGTGTGTGTGTGTGTGGTGTGTTAATCAGTTCCTCATGTGGGTCTTATTGCATTCCAGAGCCAGCACACTCCTCCGGGTTTAACCTCCGACCCTTCTGATACGCTCACGCCAGATGAACACACACAACACACACGTGCACACACACACACACACTCCCTCACACACATTACACATTCATACGCTCGAGCATGTGATTCACACAAACCAACTATTTTTCACAACAAAAACACACACTGTGAACACGCACACACAACTCACCAACGTATTATGTGGATACACTGTGTATGAACAGATGCATAAGAATGACCAGCCCTGACAGTGAGTAGTGGACCTTCCACCCACCATTACTGTAAACATTCTCCTATTATCCCGTCCCAAATGAATTCTGCAAGTTATGCAAGTCGATTCATTATGGAATTGAGTAGGGGGGAGAAGGTCTAACCAGCGCCAGAGAGAAAGAGAGAGATGGGGGAGAGGGATAAATACGAGACAAGAGAGAGAGAGAGGTAAAGAGAGATAGAGAGCAAGACAGAGAGATGCAGAGAGAGAGATGGATAGTGAGAGAGTGAGCAAGACAGAGAGATACAGAGAGAGAGAGAGAGAGAGAGAGCAAGAAGAGAAAGAGAAGGAGAGAAGCGAGGGAGGCCCTCTGTAATTCCAACCCTCTCTCTCAATCGTCTTCCTCTCTCTTCTCTCTCTCTCTCTCTCTTCTCTCTCTCTCTTGTGCTGACACAAGGCCTTTGTCTCTGCCTACACAAAGCAGGAGAGCCCCATGGAACCTGGGTAAAGCCCACTAAGGCCTGTATCACAAACAGGAAACCACTCCTCAGAGGGAACATCCGTCAGGACAGGCGGCACTCTTAACTTCAGCACAACATGTTACTGTAGTCACAGAAACAAACAGATTTTGTCCTGTATTTCTGAATTCTATGAGAGGCTGATTTACAGGAGAGGAGGAGACCTGGAGATAAGCCCTGCGTTACACATGCAAGTGTTTTGGTTGTCAGTTTGAGACTGACAGTCCGTGATACACAGCCAGAGGCTTTGTGACAGCCAATCCAGACAACTCTAGATTCTATAGCTCAAACGTTGATTGACTTCAACTGTGTGTTGTAACCTGAGTGTCAACTTGTGTCAACCTGAGTGTCAACATTGTGTCAAATGTGTCAACCTGAGTGTCAACATTGTGTCAACCTGAGTGTCAACATTGTGTCAACATTGTGTCAACCTGAGTGTCAAAATGTGTCAACCTGATTGTCAACATTGTGTCAACATTGTGTCAACATTGTGTCAACCTGATTGTCAACATTGTGTCAACCTGAGTGTTAACATTGTGTCAACATTGTGTCAACATTGTGCCAACCCGAGTGTCAACATTGTGTCAACCTGAGTGTCAACATTGTGTAAACCTGAGTGTCAACATTGTGTCAACCTGAATGTCAACATTGTGTCAACCTGATTGTCAACATTGTGTCAACCTGATTGTCAACATTGTGTCACCTGAGTGTCAACATTGTGTCAACCTGAGTGTCAACATTGTGTCAACCTGAGTGTCGACATTGTGTTCAACATTGTGTCAACATTGTGTCAACCTGAGTGTCAACATTGTGTCAACTCTGAGTGTCAACATTGTGTCAACATTGTGTCAACATTGTGTCAACATTGTGTCAACCCGAGTGTCGACATTGTGTCAACCTGAGTTGTCAACATTGTGTCAACATTGTGTCAACATTGTGTCAACCTGATTTGTCAACATTGTGTCAACCTGAGTGTCAAGATTGTGTCAACCTGAGTGTCAACATTGTGTCAACCTGAGTGTCAACACTGTGTCAACCTGATTGTCAACATTGTGTCAACCTGAGTGTCAACATTGTGTCAACATTGTGTCAACCTGAGTGTCAAGATTGTGTCAACCTGAGTGTCAACATTGTGTCAACACTGTGTCAACCTGATTGTCAACATTGTGTAACACTGTGTCAACCTGATTGTCAAACATTGTGTCAACACTGTGTCAACATTGTGTCAACATTGTGTCAACTCTGAGTGTCAACATTGTGTCAACCTGAGTGTCAACATTGTGTCAACCTGAGTGTCAAATTTTTGTTGTGTCAGCCTGAGTGTCAACATTGTGTCAACCTGAGTGTCAACATTGTGTCAACTTGAGTGTCAATATTGTGTCAACCTGAGTGTCGACATTGTGTCAACCTGATTGTCACTATTGTGTCAACCTGAGTGTCGACATTGTGTCAACATTGTGTCAACCTGAGTGTCAACATTGTGTCAACATTGTGTCAACCTGATTGTCAACAGTGTGTCAACATTTGTGTCAACATTGTGTCAACCTGATTGTCAACATTGAGTCAACCTGAGTGTCAACATTGTGGTCAACATTGGTGTTGAGTGTCGACATTGTGTCGACATGTGTCAACATTGTGTCAACATTGTGTCAACCTGAGTGTCGACATTGTGTCAACATTGTGTCAACATTGTGTCAACCTGAGTGTTGACATTGTGTCAACCTGAGTGTCGACATTGTGTCAAACTGAGTGTCGACATTGTATCAACTTGAGTGTCAACCTGAGTGTCATCTGTGTAAACATTGTGTTTACAGAGTGGAATCTCCTTGAAATCTGGAACACAAACCCCTTCTTCTCTCTGAAAGAGAGGACCTCTCTGCAGCACCACAGAAAAGCAGTTGAGGCGCGTGTCCACACATGACACCTGCCTTTGGTGAACATGAAGCCCGTGAACGACAGACACGTCATGCAAAAATTTTGTTGCTCTCTCTTTCTTTCTTTCTCTTTCTTTCTTTCTTTCTTTCTTTCTTTCTTTCTTTCTTTCTTTCTTTCTTTCTCTCTCTCTCTCTCTCTCTCTCCCTCTCTCTTCTCTCTCTCTCTCTCTCTCTCTCTCTCTCTCCTCTCTCTCTCTCTCTCTCTAGCTCGCTCGCTCTGCTCTCTCTCTCTCTATCTCTCTCTGCTCTCTCTCGCTCTCTCTGCTCTCAGTCTCCCTCTCCTCCTTCTCCCTCTCTCTTCTCTCTGACTCCTGAAACAGTTTCCCCTCACATAACCCCGATCTGATCCCTGTCCTCCCTTTCCCCTCCCCTCCTTCGTCTTGATTTCTGGCTGAAGCACACTTCCATCCAATGAATTCCTAAGCAGTGGAGTAAAAAGCTGGACCGTCTCTGCTGCCCCCACCCCCCTCCCTCTTTCACTTTTCTCATTTCACTCTCGTTCTCTCTCTCTTCTCGCTCTCTCACTCACCAACTCTCACGCACACACACACTCTTTGTCTTCTCTCTCTATCTCTATCTCTCGGGGACACAGTGACCCACTTTAGTTCCTTCTTCCTCTGTAATGGAGTGTGGTGTGTGTGTGCTGAAGTTAAATAACGGCTGAACTTGCAGGTCTGTTGCCCTTACCTAGGTCCTCTCACCCCCTCTCCGGCTCTCCACTCAGCCGCCCTGTCCCTCGTCCGGACTGTGGCCAGGAAAGCAGCCTCCTTTGGAGGGAGAGGGAGGGAGGTTGGTGGGTCAGTACAATAAGATCCCTGCTTCTCTGTCTGCTGTTCCTCTCCTCTGCGTTTCAGGAATGCTGCCGCGGCACGCTAACTTTAATGAAAGGATCTGCTCATTGAAATGCAGACAGCAGAACTTCAGGAAAGTTTGAGTGACCGCAGGGTGTTTGAGTAGGGAAACAAATTTGTAAAAAAATGTTGATTTTCCGAGCCACTGGTGCAACACAAAGTCCATCCAGGAAGAATAGATGTTGGTCATTGGAATTGTTTTTTCTTCTCCATTCGTTCTTTTTCACTGGAGATGTGCACAGCTGCACTTGTGGGCTGTGGAAACAGATTCGCAAGGCACGCCAAGGGCTGTGGCTGCCTCGCATTCTCTCTCAATCACACCCTCACTCTTTCCCCAATATTTAACGCTCTCTCTCTCCCTCTATCTCTCTCTCTCCCTCTCTCGCTCTCTCTCTCTGTCTCACACACCCTCCCGTCCTCTCTTTTTCTGCCTACCCCTTTCCTTTCCCCCTCTCTGTCTCACACACCCTCCCGTCCTCTCTTTTTCTGCCCCTTTCCTTTCCCCCTCTCTGTCACTCACATGCATTTCCTCCCTCCCTTTCCTTCCTTCCCTTTCTGACTCTTTATCTCTCTCCTGTACTCTTTCATAACAATATCACGCTCTTGTTTAGTTACCTCCCTCCTCCTCTCTCTCCCTCCCTCTCTCTCTCACCCATTCTCCCTTTCTCTCTCTCCTTCTTTCTACCTCCCCCCATCACTGAGGGATGAGAGAGTCTGACTCTGGCAGTCAGAAGGTCCGTGGTGGGTTCTCTCTCCCTTCTCTCTCGCTCCCTCTTTTCCTCCTCCCTCCCTCTCTCTGAGAGAGTCTAACTGTGGCAGTCAGAAGGGCCCTGGTGGTTTTAAAGACATCTAGTAGAATGTAGGTCATCAGCCGGTACTGAGTTACCAATGAGAAACAGCTGTGCTGCCGTTCCGCCATTCACTCATTGGTTCCTTAGCTGGCTGGCTGTCTAGTGGGGCCAGCCATCCCAGTTCTGAGATAACTCTTTATTGTTAGCAATAGCACTCACACACACACATGCAAGCAAGAACTTACACATATGCACACACACACATCACACATCACACACTCCCCTTGTTCCCAAAACCTCTCCACTCTACAGATGTATGATCTTAATTTGAACCAGTTTGCTACAACAGGAAAATAATCCTGCAGCAGAAAATGTGAATTATTATGTGGATTTTAATTAATGGAAATGTTTTATGTAGGGCGTTGATGCCAGTTTACGTAAAGGAAATCAATCAATCATATTTATTTATAAAGCCCTTCTTACATCACTGATGTCACAAAATGCTGTACAGAAACCCAGCCTAAAACCCAAACAGCAAGGCAATGCAGGTGTAGCAGCACGTGGCTAGGAAAAACTCCCTAGAATGGCCAAAACCTAGGAAGAAACCTAGAGAGGAACCAGGATATGAGAGGTGGCCAGTTCTCTTCTGGCTGTGCCGGGTGGAGATTATAACAGAACATGGCCAGATGTTCAAATAGTTGCATAGATGACCAGCAAGGTCAAATAATAATAATCACAGTAGTTGTCGAGGGTGCAAGCAGTCAGCCACTCTCAGGAGAAATGTCAGTTGGCTCTCATAGCCGATCATTCAGAGTATCTCTACCGCTCCTGCTGTCTCTAGAGAGCTGAAAACAGAAAGTCTGGGACAGGTAGCACGTCCGGTGAACAGGTTAGGGTTCCATAGCCCAGGCAGAAGAGTTGAAACTGAGCAGCAGCACGGCCAGGTGGACTGGGGACAGCAAGGTGTCATCAGGCCAGGTAGTCCTGAGGCATGGTCCTAGGGCTCAGGTCCTCCGAGAGAGAGAAAAGAAAAGAGAGAAAGAAAGAGAATTAGAGAGAGCATACTTAAGGGACACCGGATAAGACAGGAGAAGTACTCCAGATATAACAGACTGACCCTAGCCCCCCGCAGATAAACTACTGCAGCATAAATACTGGAGGCTGAGACAGGAGGGGTCGGGGACAATGTGGCCCCGTCGACGATACCCCCGATAGGGCCAAACAGGAAGGATATAACCCCACCCACTTTGCCAAAGCACAGCCCCCACACCACTAAATCAAGTCTGAAATGTTATGGTGGATATTAAAAACTTTAGAAGACTTTTTAAACCTCAAAAACACCCCAATCTTGCATTTCCTGCTCTTTGCAGGAAAATCCCTGCAACAACAGGATGATCAAATTAAGATACGGCATCTGTACTCCACTCCACTCTACAAAAAGTGATGAATAAGGGAATAGCATGAGTTCTGTGGTCAGCTGTTTACCCAGCGTGTGCGTTGTTTAGGGGCTCGATTATTATAAAAGAATATGCTACGATTCGTAAACTCGCTCGACTGAGACACCCACTGGGTGCAAGCGGTGAAGAAGAGCGGAGCTATGTTTTTTCTTCTCCCTCCTTCTCCCTTGCTGTTTATGCATGTGTCTGTTTCTCTCTCTCGGTTCCCTCTTTAATAACACCCCAGGAGTGGCATTGCTTTTACACAGCCGTAAGACTGAAGTAGACTCAAATAAAATGTGCCATTTTTATCTGCGGTGGTGTTATTGTTTTAGAATGAAAACATTGCTCAACCTCAGCACATGTTTCCCTCC
The DNA here is from genome assembly GCF_002910315.2 of Salvelinus sp. IW2-2015. Taxonomy (NCBI): domain Eukaryota; kingdom Metazoa; phylum Chordata; class Actinopteri; order Salmoniformes; family Salmonidae; genus Salvelinus; species Salvelinus sp. IW2-2015. The sequence goes on from NW_019945319.1 coordinate 26,145, forward strand.
GGCTCCGAACACACCTCAGTGTTGGTGATCTTTACTAATGAACGCCTGAGCTGAGTGTGTGTAGGGGCAGTGTGAGAGGTTTCAAAGCTCCTGAAGGTCACACACACCAATACTAGCATGTCTGTATTAGCCTTGGTTGACCCACACACACACAACACACACACACACACACACACACACACACCACACAAACACACACGTCACGGACGTGTTACACAACATATATACACAGGCCCACAAAGGCATAGCACAGAAACACCACGTATTACTCACACAACACACTCACACAAATGCACACACGCTCCCACCCTGGGCGCAATACCTGTGTGTTTGCGAACTGGACCTCGGGCCGGACAGCCACCTGTCAGGGAGGGATAGGGGGAGACGGGCGAGAGGAGAAAAGGAGGAGAGGGGAAGAGGGCGAAGAGGTGGAGAGGGGGAGAGAGAGAGAAGAGAGGGGAAGAGAGGAGAAAAGGAGAGAGCGGGAGAGAGGAGAAGAGAGGGGAAGAGGAAGGAGAAGAAGGAAGAGAGGGGAGAGAGGAGAAGAGAAGGGGAAAGAGAGGAGAAGAAGGAGAGAGGGGAGAGATGGAGAAAGAGAGGGGAAGAGAGGGAGAGCGGAGGGAAGGGAAGAGGAGGGGATGGAGTGGAAGAGAGGGGAAGAAGGAGAGAGGGTAGAGAGAGGGAGGGGGTAGAGGCGGAGAGGGGGCCCATTTCTAGAACTTGTAAAGGATTCAGCAAGCATGCACAAGACAAAAACGCTGTCTGTCGCACACCACACATGCTCAGCAACCTCCTCGTATCTGTAAACATTCATAATCCTATTCAGAAATCGTACTGTACTGCTTTGATCCTACAGTAATGCATTCACATTAACACAAACGAGACCCACGACACACACGGGTTCGTCACGATGTCTTTGTCTCAGTGTTTCTGCGTGTGCACTCAGAGTAGAAGAGTTTCCTAGACAGTGGAAGAGTGGAAAAACAAACGGGAGGGGTGGACGGACAGCTTCATTCAGGAGTCCAGACTTCCAACACAACATAAAACCCTTCTGTACTTTTGCCCAGCTGTGGGCGAAATACCACACTATAAATGGTTCAGCTTAAACACACAGACAACACACACACACACACACACACCACACAGGTCACGTATGACTCCACAACACACCCCACCACACACACCACACACACACACACACACACACACACACACACACACACACACACACACCACACACACACACACACACACACATTACACATAGTCACGTATACACACACACATACCACAGTACACCACACACGTATGCATGCACAGACTGACAGACAGACACCAACATACAAACACACACGCGTTTCATGTTGCATCCGGGCGCCCCCATAGGTACTCCCAGTAATGACAGGGAGTGTTGCTGTGCGTATTTGGGACGGCCCCTTTGATGACTTAGCAGCTAGTTGATGAAAATGTCCAGGCAGATATTTGAGTAACGCAGGGCCGAATGCGTTAAAACATTCAACACATCATACACACACCACACACACACCAGGAACACACACCACACACACACACACCTGACCACAAAAACACAGGCAGATGCGTGGTAAACACACACACAGCACCCAGTATATGCTAGTCCGTGGCCCTACACACATAAGCATGCTCACACACACACACACGCGATTTTAAGTTTACCAGTTGTATAACACTGTACATAAAACCATAAAACTGAAAGTCAGTATGTGTAATGCTCTATTGGCTAGTAAATTAGTATCAGCTGGAATGTTTGAGGAGTCATTAGTCATGTAATGGAAGAGGCGCAGTCGAGGATGTGATGAATAGACATAGCGCGAAGGAGCATGTGTGTGACTTGACTAGCAAGACTTGCGACAGCATCTCCACATTGGGTCAAAAAAGAACCGGGCCTCGATCAGAAAACGTCTCAGGTGGTGCGTGATCTAGGATCAGTTTGTTGCCTTTGAGATCATAATGAATGATGATTATATGGACAAGGGGGGACCTGATTCTAGATCCAACCTTCCCTACTCTCATGAATACGGGCCAACATATGCTAAAAACATTTTTTTAAAGGCCTGAAGTGTTGTATTGATTCCGGGGTTGACTGGAGAGCCCAGAGGGGCTCTAACAAGTTCATTCATCCGTCATCAGAGGAGAGCCATAAGGGGTGGGTGGTCCCCCCAGGCTGCCCTCCTCTGCTCCCCACTGCACACCACCACGCTAGTCATCGGGATAGGCCTATGGTTACATATTTATAGGAGGATGTTTGTAATGTCAGAACCTCACTGTTTGGGTCTATTAAATTGGCTTAGGTTTAGGCAGTTGCCATTGCCACGGGTTTGGTCGTTTTATTTGAGTCTGGGCACCGGTCTGCTCCGCCCCCACACACATTACCCCCGCCCCCTGTGGATGGTCCTTGCTGTTCATCCACCCCTGCATGGTTTGCTGTGAAATGTGTGTGGGTGCTGAATGTGTCTTTACAGGGTGTTTGTAACTGTGTGGTGAATGTGTCTTTACATGGGTGTTTGTAACTGTGTGTGGTGGTGTGTGTGTGTGAATGTTGTGGTGTGTAATGTGTGTGTGTTGTGATGTGTGTGTGTGTGTGTGTGTGTGTGTGTTGTGTGGGTGTGGTGTGTGTTGTGTGTAGTGTGTGATTGATGTGTGTGTGTGGTGTGTGTGTGTGTCCTTATGTGTTATCTTCCTGTCTGTTCTAGGCCAGGCCCTATACAACTAAATGAGACCACAACACTTTACAGACCTAAAACACAAAGCACAGGGGACCGTCACAGCTCACAGGTCACTATGACAGGAACAGGACACACACACACACAACAGACAGGGAAGGCAGGAAAGGTCCAGATGACACCCCTTACAGGGGGGATACAGAAACATAGAACAACATCTGTCAGAGCCTTAATATACATCCAGTCCTCTGTTACAATAATGGCACATCTTTTGTCTTGCCATGTCTCTGCAGGATCTGGACAAACATACTCAGATTGCCAGTCCTCTTGGTTGACTGTTTTGGGGGTGGATTTAGAGGAGCTTACAACAACAGCCACAAGTTTCTAACAAGGTTTTCTACAAGGTTTCTACAAGGTTTCTACATGGTTTACTACATGGGCCTTCAGTTAAATGAACTAGACGTAAAACATTCTGGGTGTCTGTCCCCTTCTGCAGGACTGGACAACATTTAGCCAAGCCCTCTCGGTTCCGCTCATGCATCCCTAAATTACCGCTGGAGGTCCTGGAGCGTCCGTGGAGGTCCGGGGAGGACATATGCTTCAGAAAACATGGTGTCGTCATGTGTGCCCGGTTATGGTGGAGGGGATGGGGCTGGGGGGACTAGTTGAATCACGCACGGTTACACGCACACATAACATTCACACGGGTACACAACGGGTACACAAAACACACACACACCACACACCACAACCCACACAGCTGGCCAAACCAGGAAACGGGGACACCCAGGGGTCTGGAGGAGGCCAGGTGGAACAGCAGCTGACACAGCTTGCCGCCATTCCAACAGAAGCCTCTTGGTTCGCTGTAAGTGTGTCCAGTACGTCACCTGGAGAGCCTGCCACTGGTTACCGCTAAACTGTGCAGCAGGGGGCTTCAGGAACTGAACACACCACTGAAAGATCCCTGCTCACTCTATTGGCAGCCAGGTTACCCATGTAGGATATAATTCCCTTCTACCTCGTGCGTGTGAACAGCGCGGGCTCCGTGGGTTTGGCTGCCAGGTGTGCTGGGTGTGGGAAGAGGGGGAGAGGGGACACAGCATGGGAGAGGTCGGGAGGGAGGCGACAGGCAGGAAGAGGTAGAGGCGAGAGCCAGATGCCCCCTAGAATCTGGAGATGTTCCACACACGGCAGAAGGCAGGATGTCAGCCGGGCCCCCAGGGGCCACAGGAATTAACAGGACACTCCAAGGTGGAGGAGACACACATTGAGTTTTTATTCGTGTTGATTTAACCATGATTTCAAAGTCCCATTGAGGTCAAATTGCAAGAACCACCAATCAGTCTTCTAATATTCTCAATCTGTCACATTAAGGGTTACAAGTACAGATATCTAGAGTCCCAGAGATATACATAAACACATGAAACTATATATGTGAAACATTCTGTTTGGTGGTGTCTATGGCTAACATGGAAAAAAACCCCTGGACAGATTGAAGCTGTTCTTGTTAGTGCACATCTGCCCACCCCAAACCTGAACTGAGCTAATAGGCCTTTATAAATCCTATATTCACTCTCACACACACACACTCACACACTCACACACACACACACAACAGCAATTGGTAATGTCCCAGCCTCTGTTCGTGTCAATGGTTTTTATCAGTGTGTTGCAGCCTCTCTCGCAAACCACAGAGAGAAAGATTGTCAGTTGTTATTTAGATTGACATCACAACCCTCATCAAGCCTTCGAGACAATATCTGGTGTGCTGTGGTGTGTGATGTGTTGATGTGGGTGTGTTGTGTGTGTGTTGTGTGTGTGTGTGTGTGTGTGTGTGTGTGTGTGTGTGTGTGTGTGTGTGTGTGTGTGTGTGTGTGTGTGTGTGTGCCGACCTGTTTGTCATCTTCGTGATACCAGTCTCGGGCTGAAAGAGAGAGAACTATAAGCCCACAGACTTCTGAGGATTGAAAGCAGAGCGGCATCAAAGGTGGTTTGCCTCATCACAGATATTCTCCCAGCATTCTCAGGCTCAGAGAGAACTTTCAGTACGAGCCACACACGCTCCCAACTCCGCAGCAAGAGCCGTCCTAAAATCATRCATTTTATCCAAACAAAACACGTCTAGCAAATTAGCCTCAAGGGGCTTAGACAGACACAGACAAACAAGCATTCAATATTTTTGTCTGTTAATCACAAATAAAACAAACACAGAAACACACATTAGACTTGTGACCACTTCAAACTGTTTTTGTGGTGTATGTTCATGYRGGTGGAAGTAACACAGCTATTGCATGCGATCTCCTGTTCAGTTCAGTTCCCATTAGCTGATGAMTGGGATMTTTCTTTCCTCTTCAACTACCTGTTAGTGCGTCAGATACACACTCCGCCGCACCCTCCCAGGGTTCCTTTCCAGTTAGTTACACCAACCAGTCCTTTTCTGGGAAGATCACCAGTCATGGCACACAGGATGTGTAGGAAGCGCTTGTAACCACAGTGGGGRGAGGGTGGGGTGACGACATCGGGCATGTTCTGTCATTTGGTGCWAAGACGTTTGTGTTATTGTATAGCTATGCAATCAAAGGGGTGTATTGCATGGCGACAGAGAGACAGACAGARACAGACAGTGGATGGGGAGACTTGAAACTGCAGGTGTGTAGTTTGTCTTGTGAGAGAACAGAAGGCTGGCAGGGACCTCTGGAAGCACATGGTGAAATCTGGAAGTCACACACACACACACACACACACACACACACACAAACGCACTCAACACAAACACACACACCCAACACAAACACACACACCCAACACAAACACACACACCCAACACACACACACACACATACACACACTCACAGTCACGGGATGCAATTAGCCCAGTGAGCATGAGATCAGGGCAAGAGCGCAATCTAACTGTTATTCCAAGTCAGGATGAGGCCGTAGAACACTCTCATACCAGTACATGGTGACCTCTGAACAGTGGGACATAGGACAAATGCAGGCCCAATACAGATGTAGGATCTTAAATTGAGCCAGAAAAGAATCCTGCAGCAACAGGAAATGTGAATTATTATGTGGATTATAATTAATGGATATTTTTGTATGTATTGATACATTTTTCATACGGGAAAATCATTTCTGAAATTTCTAAGTGGAAATTACAAACTTCAGAAGCCTTTTTGAACCTCAAATAAAGTAAAGTTTTAACATTTCCTGCATTGCAGGAAAGTTTCTTCTGCAACATGGTGATCAAATAAAGATCCTACATCTGTACATGGTCGGCCAGTAGGCCGCAGAGATATTTGTGACTTGTGTACTAACTTCCTAGTGTTTTCCATAATGCATGTATGAGTGTGTTGTGTTTGTGTATTTGTATGCTGACTTCACAAAGTGAATAAGTATTTGTATGGTACACTGGGTTGAACAAACAGAACCCTGATAGTTCATCTGGCTTTATAACGGGATTTAATCGCGGCTATATGATCTGGTCTTAGAGGCTTGAATCGCAATCGACTAAAATCCACAAAGCTTGTGTGCTCTGGCTTGAGATGTGCTGTAAAATATAAAGCCCTTTTTTTTTACACACCGCCCCAACAATAATCTGATACATGGTCTGTTTATGGAAAATGCAGAATGCGTCTGTGGACTCTTGCCCTTTTTACAGATACACTGGAGTGTAGCGGCTGGATTAGCAGACATAATCCTGATTATTACATGGAGAACCTAACTGCTGTGCGGGCCGGACTAAAGCGCCGACCCAGTGTGCGTGTGTGTGTACTATCTAGCAAACAGGAAGTAGGAGAGGCGACAACATCAATCAACTGTTAACAACAGACAAACCGTTCCGAGGCTGCTACCCTTCCTCATCTCTCATCGCTGCTTTCAATTCTTCACTGACCGTGTCCAGAGCAATGTGAGCTCTCTGTCATGTGCTGTACAACCACAACAGAGCTAATAGCCTGCCGTTGCCAGACGGGTAAAACATACACTCTTACAAAGCTACATTGTCTACACCTCAGAAAAAAAGGTTTCCTGAAAGGGTTCTTCGCTGTCCCTATAGGAGAACCATTTTTTGTTTCAGGTAGAACCTTTTTGGTTCCATGTACACCTCCTCTCGTGGAAAGGGAACCCGAAAAAGTTCTACTATAACCAAAAAGGGTTCTTCAATGGGTTATCCTATGGCACAGCTGAATAACCCTTTTCGTTCTAGATAGCACTGCAGAGTCGTCTTGTCTAAGAGGATCCTATTGAATTAGCATTATCCTAGATCTGTTTGCGATGTCTTGCCAACTTCTTGGCACTCATGAGGCAGACGTTCGAGGAGGGGTGACTCAGACTACACAGTAAGGCTGCAGAATTAATAGAATTGTAATCGAAATTGCAATATTGACATGTGCAATATCCATATTGCGAGGAGCGGCAATTTTTTTAAAACGCCATGAATATAACATTCAAACGTAATAAATGTCCACTGGGAATCTCTTACCAACACTTTGGTTCCTACCCTGTCACAACAACTTGTAATGTACCTGGCTTTTTCATTAGTTGTCTGTCAAACATCACCAACCATAGGATCAGAATAGTAATTTTATTTTTATGACCCCAAGTGTTTTATCTAATTCGCAAGTAAAATCGCAATGAGATTATTTGCCTGTATGGCGCAGCCCTACAACCCAGGGTTACTGTAACACACCGGAGGATCAACAAGTTCAACAGGCCACTGGGGAAATGCTCAATTTGCATATTAGATCGAATAAACAGACAGCGATCCCTAAAGTGGAGCAACGCGGTTCTCTGTCCCAGACTTTGGCATCCTGGCACCGCTCCAGTCAGTGATTGTGCTTGGCTCCAGTGCTGCAGAACATTTAATGCAGAAACACTTTTACGAGCAACTAACACGACTGTAAATGCAGTGAGACTGAGGTCTCCCTTGTGTCAAGAACCTCAAATAGTCCCAGCACACACACCACACACCACACCACACACACACACACACACACACACACACACACACCACACACACACACACACCACACACACACCACACACACAACACACAACAACACACACACACACACACACACACACACACACACACACACTTGAAAGAATGTAGTTAGTTATGTGCCGAGCGTTGCCTTGATTGGAGGATTATCACTTAACGAAGTAGAAGTGTTCTCTCCATTGCAGGAATTGCAAGACCAACATAACCTCATTATAACATGTCAAAAATAGTGTCATAAAACACAGTCTGTGATGAATACATGTGTAAACTAAGACGTCTGGATAGTCTGACAAGATACATGTTGCTGATATACTTAAAGGAGCAGTTGTGATATGTCTGACAATAATGTGCATAAGAGCAGTCTGTGATATGTCTGACAAGATACATGTTGCTGATATACTTAAAGGAGCAATCTGCAATCTGCAGTACAAGCAATAAAAAAAGTGGTCACCCGCCATGATTTACAAACAATGGCGTATCAAATCAAATCTTATTGGTCCTATACACATATATAGCAGATGTTATTGCGGGCGTAGCGAAATGCTTGTATGACAGTTGACTAAGCTCATGAGGCATTTATTATTTAGATTCTTCATGAATCAATGGGCATGTATCAATCATTTGAAAGTCTTAAATGGATGCAGCAATCACATATGGCCCCTTTAACAATCATTTTGTTTGTTTTTACGTAAACCCTCTCAAACAATGACTGAAGATTCATGCTAGGCTAAGCTTTTTGTGGTTTAATTCGATGCAACTTCACATGGTGTTTTTTATGGTTTTAGACAATGGATAAAACCATAAAAATGGTGATGAATGACAGCTAATTATAAAAGCAAATGGTGCACTTTTCACCTTCCTCCCGTGACCATAAAAACAAAAACAAATTAAGCCTTGGTTTCGCATATACTAAACTCTGCATCGTGCTCACATACACACACACACAACACCACGATTTCTCTTGGAGGAGCCAGCTGGTTTCGTTGCCCTGGCATTGGTGTTCCATCCATAAAAATCTGATCCCCCAAACAAATGATCCTTCCACAGCAACACAAGTAATCAGAGGAGAAGGAAACATCAGAGGAGATAGAAGTGCTAACGCTGTGGCAGCCTCTCCTCAGAGAGAGACAGAGTTACGTTACAGCCAGGCTGCACGGCCAAAGCAGAAGCTGTGCTATTTGGAAACAAAAAGCTAAGTGTCAACCTAGGATCACACATTTCACAAAGATATTAGATATCTACTGATACACATAGGAAAATGTAGGCCTAGATAGTATTATAGTATAGGTCACGAAAAAACACAGGCCCACTTTCATAACCTGTACAACGCAGCGTAAATAAACACAAACATAGTGGAATTTATCTCAGTCCAAAACACATTTCCCTGTGTTGTGTTGTTGATATTCTCTCTCAGGAGAGACAGTGTGTTCTGGTTCACTGCTCTGGTTCCAGTCACTGATGGTGATGGCCCATGGCGCTTTGCATGAGGTCTGACTGAGGCTGGGGCTGAGGCTGAGGCTGATGGCTGAGGCATGGACGGCTGGTTAAATAAAGTGGAGACAATATTGTAGATAGTGATACTATTTCTGTATGATTAACTGATACGTCAGAGCATGGTTCATCCAGACAAATCTCATAACGAAGAATAAAAACACTTTTTAGGCTAAAGTATCACCACAATGGTAGCATTACACACAATGTTATACACAATGTTGCCTCAAAACAGGTATTATTTGAAGCACATTCTATTTAGCTGTATGTACTGTAGGCCTTAGTCAGGTTGGCCACARTACAGAAAAACTCACTTTAGTCTCAGCAGGCTATATCAATAACGGCTGTATTTGGTGTTGATCGCGGTAATTCTTTGAACTAACTGTAGTGTTAYCACTACCATCTGCAATGATGGAACCAAGTRCAGTACGTGGTATTGAAACTATGAGTGGGTGGAGACAGTTGACAGCGACATTATCAACTCAAATATCACACTGCATCATTGTTCCTGACACGTGCTCATTGTGTGAGGTCACCATTGCAAACTTAAACAAAATTGAACAGACTGATATCCACAGTACAGAATACAGCTGGATAGGCACTTTACAGAACCAGATGTTACTGTAGCTTACTCAGCRAGTTAATATTGCAGTCTGATTCACTTAGGGATGCGTTCCAAATGGCAGCATATTACCTCTGTAGTGCGCTACTTTTGACCAGGTCCCATAGGGCAACCCATAGGGCTCTGGCTAAAAGTAGTGCACTAAATAGGGAATYGGGTGCCATTTGGGATGCACAGGACTATGTATGTAGCATCATACCTCATTTGGCACCATTGCCCATGACAAAAAGGTATAACCTATTAAGCTTTTCTCAAATCATGACTGTTAAAGTGAAAATTSGGGTTTTGGCATTGAAGCCCTTTCTCTCCTTCCCCAGAGTCAGATGAACTTGTGAATATTGTATCTCAGCGTAAGCTCGCAACCACTGTATCTCTGCGTCCAGTAGGAAGGTAGAGGTAGTTTCTAGAGCCAGTGCTAACTAGTGTTAGCGCTAGCGAAGCGCAAAGACTGGAAGTATTTGGGTACAGCTAGCAGTCTTTGTGCTAACCTAGGTAGCATTGGTTCTTCGAAGATACCTCTAACTTCCTTGGCAATTAAATAAAGGGCTTCATTGCCAAAATCCCAAGCTMTCACTTAAACCTCTTATGTATCTATGATTGAGGCCATGTATAATACGCTTATCACATTTATCTTTAGCCAGCATGGAAAATACTGGGTTCAATCAAAAGGGCTGGAAGAGGCCAATAATTTCACCTGGAACTCCAAGCCAGGTCAAGCCCTTCGTAATCTCTGTCACTGATAAAGGACGCACACACCACATAGACACTGATAACAGACGCAGACGTACAGAGTTCAGTTCAGTTCAGTGGAACAGCAGCTCAGTGAGTGAAGTCAGTACTGCATCGTGGRACAATGGTTTTAAAAAGTGCACCCATTGCATAATTCTATCATTTCCACATAAATCGGCCTAACGAGGATGTGATGATCGTCAGGACTGAGGAAGTGTGGACGTAATAGAAGGTTTTTAGGCCGGCCTGCCTGGAAATGCAGTTGTAACAGTTGTCATTGTGAAACAGACTCKAGCCTGGTCCCAGATCAGTTTGTGCTGTACAAATTGTTTGGYATGGCAATGACCATAGGAGTTGGCTACACAGAACAAACAGATCTGTGACCAGGCTACTATACGTSTRTTCCGG
>NW_019945319.1:39598-47790 GCF_002910315.2 Salvelinus sp. IW2-2015
TACAGTCATCTGAAGACAGACTGACATATTGCCTATCATAAGGCTAGTGAGCTGAAAAATAATTAAGTCCAATTACAATTAAACATRATAAAAGTTTACAATATTACTATTAGGAYACACAGGGCAACGTTTTACTGCCATMACTAGATTGGTATGTGATATAGCATGGTAATAATCATAAATATCACTTTATAACCAATTACTGTAAAAGGTTTATAGTAACAGTGAGGTAAGTTTTGTTTAACAGTATGGCCTGGTTCTATGATGGTTACAGCATAGCAGTGTGTTGTTGCCTTGAGGGACAGCAGCACAGCTAGGCCCACACCCTGTGACCCTGCTGAGAGTGTGACCTCATCACCATAACAGACTACGGCAATGTGGAGAGGAAGCTATGGGCTTGTTGTGTGTATTTTACATTTTTTATTTTATCGTCTTGCTTTGCACCATTTTGGAGCAAAATGCACACTACCATTAAAAAATATTKAATATTGTGTGTCCACAACAGAATTATATAATGACATTTAGCCAATTTATATTTACCCAAATTCTTGTTCAATATCTTTCTTCTACAATATCCACACAACCACCACCAACATACATTTTCTGTTGATCTACCCTTCATGACACTTAAAGGCAAATACTGAGAAATGTCACCTGGAGAGTCATTTTGACACTCACTGACTGACATTGAGGGCTATTTCCATAAAATGTTGCAGTTGAGGAATACTGGGAAATTAGCCATGGAAATGTGCAGACAGCTTGGTAAATACCCCCAGCACTGTGGCATGCAGGCTCTCTCCTGAAGAAGGCTTTGCAATACATTGTTCTTAATAATGGTCATCTATCTCATTCTAAAATGGTTAATTTTTTATAAACATGTATCTTTCAAAAAGATAATGACATGCACAAGTCTTTGCATTTCATAATAATCCTGCCCCTTAGTCCCCTCCTCTCTCTCTCTAAACAGCATCCTGTGGTTGCCAAATGCTATTATTAAAAAATTGTAAAAAAAGATGTTTGCTTTTACTTGAATCATGTGTAACTGCTGGAAATTTAGCATGATAATAAACTTTAAAGTGTAAGTATACCATTTTAAAAGTGAAAGTATCATATTTATTAAAGTGAAAGTATCATATTTTTTTTTGACAATGTCATGACAACATAATAGCAGTTTTCCTCTATTCTAAAGCACACCAGAGCTGAAACTTTTCAGAAATAAGTTGTCTAATTGAAGCAGTTGGCTCAACAAACACCAACGTGACTTCCTACACGATTCAAGATAGACTTTTTGACGAAGAGCAAGCCACACCTGGCAACCCAGACAACAGCCAAGTTCAATGTTCAAGAGGAAGGAAAAGACACGCCCAAAGTACCCCTCTGCCAATCAACAGCCAGTTATCTAGATATCCGACCAATGAACGATTACGGGGCTGGGTCACACGCGTTGTTGCTAGGGTATAGCTTCTACCTTGTTACTATCACTGTCAAGCCAATCACAAGGCACGCACGCAATGTATCAACATGCTCCTGGTAAACCCGTAACTGAGCTTCCCTATTGCCAAGGCACGTATTCAGGACCGTATATGTGGACGTTATATTTTCTAATTGGCCAGAACAGCCGTCCTTTACTTCGCAGGTTTTTAGTTAGGTGCAGTTGATGTGAATCTGGCTGGGAGTCCAAAGACTCAGAACTGAACATAGACGTTCGTATCGACCTAACACAGTTTTAGTTTTTATTTAGTTTGTCTCATATTATTTTTTTTACATTAGCTGTACATTTGTGTATATAGATTTTATTTTATATTTTATACAAGTAATCAACAAATGACTTTAATTCTCTTTTAATTCTCCTGGAGGCTGCAGAATACTTGGAAAGAAGAGACAGAGGTATTTCGATGCCAGAATGTCAAGTGGCTTTGACTGGGTTAATGACCGTATTTAACGTTAGGAAAATGAAAACTGTTCTTATTCTATCTTATGTGAAGTTGTGGACGTGCACTGCCATAGCGCAGCTATGATGTCACTTTATGAGCAATGAACACACTGTGCTGGTGCGGTGATGTTATTGCAGACCGACCGACTAGATATAACTTGCATATAAACAAACTAGTCAACACATTAAGAAAAGTCTTTAGATATAACTTATTTGCATTTGTAGTTTGTGCATTAGTATGATCAGTCAATGCTATAACCTGTTTTATCTGATGGCTATAGCCTTGTTTAAAATTGGTTTGGGACAAGTTCCAAGATACAGTTTCTTAGCAGAATACATGATGTATATGATGTTTATTATAAATGGTTACGTAGAATAAAGTCAATATTAGATTGTCCTGAATCGTGTGCTTTGCTCCAGCAGTGTCAACGACTTTATCTACGTAACCATAACCACTTTTATCAAATAACATGTTTTGCTTAGGCTACGTCATATATGGCACTGACAGTTCTATTATGTGATTGTCAGTTTATGTCCCTTGTTACGTTAATTTATTAGCCTACGTGTGTCGAAATTAACCCTGTTGTTTTGTTTACTTTGTCAATAGAAGCAGAACATGGTTACGCGTCTGTTTTACCGTACAATGCGACTTTTCCCGAAAGAAAACGAAAGCTTCACCAATTTCAAGAAAAACTCAGAACAATAGGTAAATATACACATTTTTCTATCGATATGTCAATAGTTCAATCGATCTGTTTGTGTTTATTCGTCATTCAATTCAAACGCCATTTTTCTTTTCACTGTTTAGATGTGCGTAATAAACGACTCAAGCAACACGCTTGTTACAGTCATCGCTTTTGTTCATGACACTATGTCTTCTCAATGTCATCAGACATGATACTGAACTTCTCCACTGATTCAATTTGCACGTTTTGTGAACATTTGTGTAACTGATCACTTACCTCTCCTCCATGACCCATATGACACCGAGCGCGCGTGTCATCTCGGTAGGCTACAGTACACGGCGTCTCTGACATAGATAATAAAGAAATATCATGTTAGTAAATGTATCGATTCTCTCGTGTGTGCTGAGGCTGTTTGTACGGCTGTGCTTCAGGAACATTTAACATTTTTGCAATTGAGCAAAAGATTACACCACTTTTAAGAAATGTGTGTTGTTGTTACTGCGCTAAATTTTACCGGCCGTTCTAGTTTGTTATTGGTTGGCTGGCATATCATACGATAGGTCCTGCGCAGTGCCCTCAAAACTTTTTTAGACGCAGTCTCACGCTTTGATATAAATGTTTTCTTCGTAAATTCAGCAAATTATTTTAATTTCCTTGTATGAAAAAAAAAAATGCAGGATAGCAGCTACTTCAAATTTGTAGGAATAACATCAACATATGAGGCGTCATATGACACCCTCACCAAAGAGGCTCATTTTATAAAGCATATGTTGTGGGAGATATATAGGATCTGTCAGTGGCTTATATTTCAAGGCTTGTGGTGCAGTCACAGTGTGTTTTCTTGGAGCTAAACAGTGGGGATGTGGCACACTCAGGTGGTGTGGTGGCCAACTCAACTTAGCTCACACAGATGTCCACAATACACAGTGCCCCACAGGCGCAGCCTTAGCAGACCCTGCCTGGGCGGAGGGCTCAGTTTACAGCTGGTCTGGCTGCAGCCTGACTTTCTCTCTTTTTCTGGTACAGTTCATTGCTCTGCACACTACAGCTATTCTTTCTGGTACCAGTTCATTGCTCTGCACACTACAGCTATTCTTTCTGGTACCAGTTCATTGCTCTGCACACTACAGCTATTCTTCTGGTACCAGTTATTGCTCTGCAGACTATCACGCAAGTCGTCAGTGCAACCCCATTTCTGCATTCAAATCAGTGGAAGTTAGTTGACACATGGAAACATGGTTTTGGATCATTTTATTTAGTAGCCCTCCATACATTTTTAGATTGCATGTATTAATATTGTAGTGCAATGTTATGCCTTTTACACGACACGGGACAGAGGCAAATCGKTATCATAGAAAGGAGAACCTTCSGGKGAGTTTCCCTGTTTACTTTGAAGACCGAGGTTAAATCGGGACACAAACAATAAATGCAACGGCCACTGTGTTGTGACCCATGTTCAGCAGTACACGGGCGTACATGCACACAATTAGAACATTACATCCTTGAACATGTGCGTCCTCAAAACAACAAACGGATGCATAGAGCTCCTCATTTTGGYTTCACTGCATTGCTACCAAACGAGGACATCCCAGGCCTTCATATAATATGCATTTATAACCAAGCAACTGTTTTCATCCATCCCCAAAATGGCGGCTGATGTAGGCCTTATTTACACACCCAGTCCTGTCCCGACTCTAGTGATGATTTTTCAATCTTATACTGAGAGTTTATATGACATTCAAAGTCATGTGTCTGTTGTTGCTGTGTGAGGCAAGTCTGGTCTCGGACTGTGCCTCCCTGTCGGGCCTCTTTCACCCGTGCCTCGCTTAAGGAAACCATGGAGTGTCGCCTCGTGCTTTGCCTGTCCCCAATTTGCACATGTTTCAAATTTGAATAGGACTACTTCCTTATACAGGAGATAAAGCATTTCCTCTCCCGTGGCGTCGGATGGTGAAAGGGCTTGTCAGCAGCGTCTGTAGGMCGAGCCCCTCCCCCTTCCACTGAGCATGGCCAGTGAGAGGCCTAGGGGCAGCACACACAACACAGTGTTATGTGCAGATGGGTATCATCATTAGGCACCAAACGGAAGAAAACTGACTCAAACCAGGAGAGACTACCTGGACTTGTCCAGTCAAAAAGGCAAGTTGTTCATTGCAAAATGTTTTTCAAACGTTTTCGGTTGTGTGTCCTAGTGAACACCACCCTGGATACTATGACGGCRCACACAGGATAGGCTAGCATCAGCTCAAGCGTCTCATGCAGTGAGCTGTGGGCCAGTGGGGCCTACGCAGATTCAGGCCATCCTCCCGTTCCCATCCCTCCACATCTGTGGGAACCACGGCTGAAGTCGACAGTACAAGGGCACTTAAGAGGGATTGGCTGAAAAGAGTGGTGTACTCGACGGCAGGGGTCTTTGTGTCTTGGCTTGTTATTTCCTTGGCATCCTAGATGGTAGTTTCAGGGTATTATTGGGACAAGAACCAAGGGGTTTGTTTATAAAGATGAACTTCAGTGCTCTCACTCATTTCCATTGGCGGATCGTCCTAATAACCTTCCAAGCTCCCTGGCCTGAAATAGTATGCTGCAGTGTCTACACTACTGTAATGGAAAAGGAAAACTGTAAATTATACGGTAATTTGGGGTATCATCAACAGGAAAATACTTTTAAACATTTTACTGCAGCATACTGTACATTATGGTGCATTGTGGGAAAATATTGTGGGCGGGGAAGTAATTGCTGTATTTGAAATGGTATTGTAAAACCTTTTGACCACTAGTGGGTGGCAGGTAGCCTAGTGGTTTGAGCATTGGGCCAGTGACWGAAAGGTCGCTAGTTTTAATATCCGAGCTGAAACGGGGGAAAATATGCCGATGTGCCCTTGAGTAAGGCACTTAACCCTCATTTGCTCCACGTGCACCGTACTACTATGGCTGACTCTGTAAAACAACATATTTCACTGCACCTATCCGGTGCATCTGCCCAAAAATACATGGTATGATGTTGTTGTTTTTGGCTCATTAACATATTTTTAGGCGTGCCTTGTAATTCACTCATTCATTCAATCCGATTATGGTAGCATTGACTTTTTTTACAGTATAATAAAGTCCATTTGCTGGTATTGTACTGTGTGTCATTACACAGTACTTGCTTTGATACCATATTTAAATTACTGTAGGTGCACTGTAATATGAAAGACAGAATTTGACTTAAGTTGCCACCGAGCTGCCCGTAAGATACTGTCAAATTTACAGTAACCCCTTTACAGTGTAGGACTGTTGACATACACATACTGCTGTCCAGTCTAGTGCGTGTGTGTGTGTGTGTGTGTGTGTGTGTTTCTCCCTCTCACCATGGACCATCTTTTGTCTCCGTTGAGAGCTCTGACAGATTTGATACACACACACATCGAGGAAGAGGATTTAGTTTCCCACACGATTGACGATGCAGAGCTTTTGTACAAAAAAATTAATATATAATATCTATCCGATAAACAGAAATGGAGGTGTGGGGGAAAGGGGAGCGAGCGACAGGCTCTTTCTTCTTAGTATTTAGCCTTTTTTCTGAATTTCCATTGCATTGTCCCAGAATGCACTGCGACAAGAGGTTGTTAACCTTCCAGCTTATGTAAAATCAAATGCATGGCTGTATGCCTTATCTAATACCGGGGAAATTTGTTTACCATTTGTTACAAGAGTGCTACAGCTCTCCCTCTATTTTTGCACCTTGCAGTGTTTGTTTGAAGCGGCTGTCTGTTTTACCTGACGTGGCTCTCCTGGCTCTGCAGTCCAAGAGCACTTTGACGAGCTGAGTTTGCAGTCAGACCACAAAGAGGGAATCTCTCTCTCTCTCTCTCTCTCTCTCTCTTCTCTCCTCTCTCTCTCTCTCTCTCTCTCTCTCTCTCTCTCTCTCTTCTCCTCTCTCTCAATTCAATTCAATTCATTTCAATCAGGGGCTTATTGGCATGGGAAACATGTGTTAACTCTCTCTCTCTCTCCTCTCTCTCCTCTCTCTCTCTCTTCCTCTTCTCTCTCTCTGTCTCTCTCTCTGCTCTCTCTCTCTCCGCTCTCGCTTCTCTCTCTCTCTCTGTCTCTCTCTGTCTCTCTCTCTCTCTCTCTCCCTCTTTTCTCTATCCTCTCGCTCTCCCTCTCATCGCTCCTTTCGCTCTCTCTTGCTCCTCTTCCTGTCCGCTCTTCTCCTCTCTCTCTCTTCTCTCTCTCTCTCTCTCTCGTCTCTCTTCTCTCTCTCTCTCTCTCTTTCTCTTCTCTTCTCTTCTTCTCTCTTCTCTCTCTCGTCCTTCTCTCTCTCTCTCTCTCTCCCTCTCTCTTCTCTCTCTCTCTCTCTCTCTCTCTCTCTCTCTCTCTCTCTCTCTCCTTTCTCTTCTCTCTCTCTCTCTCTCTCTCTCTCTCTCTCTCACTCTCACACACAATTTTCCAAGCATCAGCCTCTTGAATCTCCTCCAAGCCTGATTAGGCCTGCAGAGACGCTGTGTGTTATTTTCCAACAAATACTATGATGAACATGCAGAAATAACACGACATTCCCTCGCGGGTCTGTAGCTAGGTTCGCTTATAAGACCTCGACAACACATCAAGGACTCTTATGGCCCTGTTCGATATCCACACTAGCATGCTAACTTAGAATGAACAATGCATGTGGCCTGCAATTTAAGTACAGTATTAGTTAACATTGGAACGTATCCTACGTGTTCAACAGCTGCAGAGCCACCCATATAACAGCAATGGAAGGACAACTGGGAAAGGGCTTGGGGGGCTTTCACACTTTGGGCGACCAACATCCTCTTTTTTACAGCATGTTGTAGTAGGTCACAACACTTCTTCTACCCTTATACGTTTCCATTTCATCTGTCCATTCGCGCTTACCAAAACCGTTGACTAATATCAAGACGTTCTCTCTCTGTCTGTTCCTCTG
Organism: Salvelinus sp. IW2-2015; assembly: GCF_002910315.2. Lineage (NCBI taxonomy): Eukaryota > Metazoa > Chordata > Actinopteri > Salmoniformes > Salmonidae > Salvelinus > Salvelinus sp. IW2-2015. The sequence goes on from NW_019945319.1 coordinate 47,148, forward strand.
ACCTTCACCATGGTCGTGTTCATTATGTACCAAAACGGAAGAAAACATACTGAACTGGAGAACTGTCCCTCAGAATGAAACGCGTCTTTCATATATCCCACTTGAAAAAGTGTTTTTCAAGCGTTTTCCCAAATGAACACAACCCAAGTGCGCATCCCATCCCTGCACCCTGTCATGAGACGGTGGTGTATTAAGACAGTGTCCAGAGTGTTACTAAGGAGTGTTACTTACTAGAGTGTTACTACAGTGTTACTACACGAGTGTGTTACTAACAAGAGTGTTACTACAAGAGTGTAATACAAGAGTGTTACTACAGAGTGTTACTACAGAGTGTTACTACAGAGTGTAACTACAGAGTGTTAACTACAGAGTGTTACTACAGAGTCTAACAGCTACAGAGAGTGTAACTACAGAGTGTTACTACAGAGTTTAACAAGAGTGTACTAAGACTACGTACGTCAGGTTAAACTAGAGTGTTTACATGGTGTACTTAGACTACAGAGTGTACTACAAGAAGTGTGTAACTACAGAGTGTTACTTACAGAGTGTTACTTATACTAGAGTGTTACTCGTACAGTGTTATACTGGTCTAACTACGAGTGTTACTTACAGATGTAAACTAACTAACAGAGTGTTTACTACT
>NW_019945319.1:50278-56613 GCF_002910315.2 Salvelinus sp. IW2-2015
TGTGTTTTACTACAGAAACAGTTGACCATGGTGTGTGTTTACCATACAGTATAGAGCAAGAATAGTGACCACGGTGTGTGTTTATACAGTATGAGCAGAACGTGACCCCGGTGTGTGTTCTACTACAGAAACAGTGACCAGGCTGTGGTGTTTACTACAGAACAGTGCACCGCATCGGTGTGTTACTAAGCGAAAGTGTACTTGTGTCGTTTACTACAGTATAGAGCAGAACACGTGACCCACGGATGTGTGTTACTAGCAGCGATAGAGCGCAATACAGTAACCCACGGTATGTTGTGTTTTACTACAGTATAGAGCAGAACAGTGACCCACGGTAAACGCTTGTGTTTACTACAGGATAGAGCAGAACATGACCCCGTGCTGGTTTACTACATGTATAGACGCAGAACAGTAGACCCACGGTGTGTTACCTACAGTATAGAGCAGAACAGTGACCCATGGTGTGTGCTTTTTACTACAGAACAGTGATGCCCACGGTGCCTGTGTTTCACCTACAGTATAATGGATAAGTAGCCCGCCTCTACTGTATATCCAACCTACCAACATAACTGGTGCGAAGTAATTTTACCAAAATCTCGCCTGGTAAATGAATTCATATCTCCTGGGCATAATTGCTTTAAAAAATTCATTCATACGGAACCGAGATGTACACTACCGTTCAAAAGTTTGGGGTCACTTTGTTATCCATTAAAATAACATCAAATTGATGAGAAATACAGTGTAGACATTGTTAATGTTGTAAATGACTATTGTAGCTGGAAACGGCTGATTTTTAATGGAATATCTACATAGCGTACAGAGGCCCATTATCAGCAACCATCACTCCTGTGTTCCAATGGCACGTTGTGTTAGCTAATCCAAGTTATCATTTTAAAAGGCTAATTGATCATTAGAAAACCCTTTTGCAATTTGTTAGCACAGCTGAAAACTGTCTTTCTGATTAAAGAAGCAATAAAACTGGCCTTCTTTAGACTAGTTGAGTATCTGGAGCATCAGCATTTGTGGATTCGATTACAGGCTCAAAATGGCCAGAAACAAAGAACTTTCTTCTGAAACTTGTCAGTCTATTTTGTTCTGAGACATGAAGGCTGTTCCATGTGAGAAATTGCCAAGAAACTGAAGATCTCGTAGTTTGAGAAAGACGCCTCACAAGTCCTCAACTGGCAGCTTCTTTAATATGTACCCTCAAACACACAGTCTCAACGTGCAACATTGAGGACGACTCCGGGATGATTACATCATAACTATGTAATAACATATATGGAGTCATTTAGTAACCAAAAAAGTGTTAATCTAATCCAAATATATTTTAAAATTGAAATTCTTCAAAGTAGCCACCCTCTGCCTTGATGACAGCTTTCAACACTCTTGGCATTCTGTCAACCAGTTCCATGAGGTAGTCACCTGGAATGCATTTCAATTAACAGGTGTGCCTTGTTAAAAGTATTTTGTGGAATTTATTTTCTTCTTAATGAGTTTGAGCCAATCAGTTGTGACAGGGTAGGGATGGTATACAGAAGATAGCCCCATTTAGTAAAATACCAAGCCCATATTACGGCAAGAACAGTTCAAATAAGCAAAGAGAAACGACAGTCGATCATTACTTTAAGACATGAAGRTCAGTCAATACGGAAAATGTCAAGAACTTTTAAAGTTTCTTCAAGTGCAGTCRCAAAAACCATCAAGCGCTATGATGAAACTGACTCTCATGAGGACCGCCACAGGAAAGGAAGACCCAGAGTTACCTCTGCTGCAGAGGATAAGTTCATTAGAGTTACCAGCCTCAGATTGCAGCCCAAATAAATGCTTCACAGAGTTCAAGTAACAGACACATCTCAACATCAACTGATCAGAGGAGACTGCGTGAATCAGGCCTTCAGGGTCAAATTGCTGCAAAGAAACCACTACTTTAAGGACACCAATAAGAAGAAGAAACACGAGCAATGGACATTAGACTGGTGGAAATCTGTCCTTTGGTCTGATGAGTCCAAATGTGAGATTTTTGAATCCAACTGCAGTGTATTTGTGTAGGTGAACGGATGATCTCCGCATGTGTGGATCGCACTGTGAAGCATGGAGGAGAAGATGTGATGGAGTGGGAATGCTTTGCTGCTGAAGGAAAAGCAGCCAACAAGTGCTCAGCATATGTGGGAACTCCTTCAAGACTCTTGGAAAAGCATTCCTCATGAAGCTGGTTGAGAGAATGGCAAAAACTGTCATCAAGGCAAAGGGTGGCTACTTTGAAGAATCTCAAATATAAAATATAAAATATATTTTGATTTGTTTCTACATGATTACATGTTTGATCGTTTTGATGTTTCTACAGTGTAGAAAATAGTGAAGCGGTATGGAAAATATTGTMTTTTTTAATTTTGTTTTTTAATTCTGCTTTCCTTAGCATATTACAAGCACAGGATCTAACACAGCCACCAAGCCAACCAGCCTTATTTTAACAACCCACTGTATCCTACAACACTTGGCAACAACAAAGTCAATTTGATAAGAATACAACAACATTAAGCACCGTGCTGGGTCGGCACCGAGGCAGAATTAGCAACACAGCTCACGGAATTAATTAGATATTTTGCGGTGTGTGAAAGAAAGAGAGAGAAAGAAAGAGAGAGAGAGAAAGAGAGAGAGAGAGAGAGAGAGAGAGAGGAGAGAGAGAGAGAGGAGAGAGAGAGAGAGAGAGAGAGGAGAGGAGAGAGAAGGCAGAGAGACAGGAGAGAGAGAGAGAGAAGAGAGGAGAGAGAGAGAAGAGAGAGAGAGAGAGAGAGAAAAGAGAGGCAAGAGAGAGAGAGAAGAAAGAGAAAGAAAGAGAGAGACAGAGAACAGAGAGAACAGAGGAGAGAGAGAAGAGAGAGGCAAGAGAGAGAAAGAAAAAAAAAAGAAAGAAAGAAAGAGAGAAAGAAAGAGAAAGAAAGAGAGGAGAGACAGAGAAGAGAGAGAGAGAGAGAGAGAGAGAGAGAAGGAGAGAGAAAAGAGAGAGAGAGAGATAGATAGAGAGAAGAGAGAGAGAAAGAAAAAGAAAGAAAGAAAGAAAGAGAAGAGAAAAGCAAAGAAGAGAGAAGAGAGAGAAGAGAGAGAAAAAGAGGAGAGGCAGAGAGAGAGCGTGTGTAAGAGAGAGTGTCATCACTAGTGCAGTGAAGGAGCGTGAGGCGAACACATGCCAGATGACACCTGTTATCTGAGCAAGACAGAACAAAACTACGGATCCTCTCAAAAATTAAATCTCTCTCTCTCTTAGCAGCACAAAATAACGTTTTTAAACAACTTCTAACTCCAACCGCAACAATCCACATGGAGGAAATCAAAACATAATTTTAACGCAGTTGTTGAGAGACAAAGAGTGAGAGACAAAGATAAATTAAATGATAGTCCATCTAAAAGCCCAGATACCAGCTTCTGTAGTGTAGTATTTGTAGTTATTCTACCTGTGTCTTGGCCGCCTAGCCATGCGAAGGTATCTGTAGAGAGCAACTCTATGTCCGTGTCCTCTCTGAGCGCTGCGGTGCGGTTCTGTTCTGACCGTCTCTCCTGTCTGCCGAGGAAGAAAGAGCAGGTTGACATTAAAAGAGTGAAGGATCATGCAGGCTTGTAAACAGAGCGGAAAGCCACGAGTCCCGCTATAGCCCCTCCTCCTCCCTACCTCCTCACCCTCCTCCTCCTCCTGCAACCCGCTCCGTTTGGCGCCCGGACATAGGCGCGTATTCCTTACCCTTTCCGCGCTAAACTCTGTCGATACTTTTCAAGAGGTTCATTCTCGTTTTTCTTGTTGGGAAAAAAAAGAAGTAATTTGTGGACAGGGACGGGGGTTATTGTATCTGAGGACAATGTAAACAATTGTGGACTTAATGTTTTGGCATGGAGTTGATTGGACCGCGAGGTGAAGCAAGGCGGCTTAATGGTTTATTTTTCTCCTCTCTACCTGTTGCTGCTGCTGCTGCTGTTGAWTACTAGCTTACTACAGTTATTTTATGATTTATCGTGTTACCGAAGTAGGCTACTACCTCTATTMATGTCGATGTTGCGTCGTATTGATAACGCCTAAAATGATTAAGCCTGGTGCGTTTCTTTTTTTGAACAGCAGTGGTACAAAACATTCTGTGTCCTAAAATGAAGGGTAAAGGTGCTCTTGTATCGTGCGATGAGTCATTCAGGTCACTTCATGATCGTAGCCTATTCTTAGGCTACTGTAACCTATTTCATATCGSGTATTGACAGGCTAACGCCTAAAATGATAAGTGAGTTTGCGAACAGCAGTGGTCGATTCTTTGTGTCTCATGTCAGTAGGGGAAAAATGCTCTATTACACGAAAGGTGATTCATTCAAGTCTATAATTATGTATAATTAGATCGTAGTTACCTATTTATAACGAGGCTATTGTAGCCAGTTCATATCGGGGTTATTGATCAAAATTAGGGAGTTTCTGAAAAGTATTGGTAAATGATGTGTGTGACTTTATGTCAGTAGGGAAAGTGCTGTCGTAGCCTAATGATGAGAGATTAGTCACCATAAATCGTTCACTTTCACTTTGAGGTGAAATGACATGCTTTTGTTAATTACCTTCAGATAGCACCCGTCTTCTCGTTATCACTCAGGCAACGTGTCTGGATTCAGTTCGTGTCACATTGTGGATATTATTTTATSTATATATGTGTTTTTACAGGTCCATTAAAAACAAGCCAGTCTGGGACAACCGGTTTTTCCTCATCAACACAGAACTAGAACTCAGGTTTGTTTTAGTAAACCCACATAACCACGATCTAATCTCAGACCCGTCTCTTCAGCCTAGAAGAGAGGAGTCCGATGAGCACACTTACTTGTGTGAATGTGTGTCTTCTCGTAGTGATTGTTCTTCCCGATACGCTATCGTACTGTCTCGGTCACTTACAATTACCGTCACCCCCCCCCCCCAAAAAAAACACGCTATTGTCCCCGGTTACTCATCCTCGCGTGATGGGGTCAACACACCGAACGGAACTTTGCATGCGGCGTGGAGTGGACACCGCGCACGTAGTGAAACGTTAAACCGTTTTATAGTAGAGGCTATAGGCAGCTACTCATTAGTCCTGAAATTAATCAGGGAGCTTACATCTTTAAAACACTATTATGGTTAAGGGTTAGATTGTTTGACACAAGCAAACTTTTTTTTTAAACAAATCTAATTAAACACGTTTACCTTTTATTTGGCCTTTGCTTAGATTCCAGCATAAAAAAAGTGTTTTTCTGATCATGTTTATAAAAAAAAAAATGCATCAGAATTATGTAAATTAAATTTTAAAAATGTTTCATAGTGTGACTCATACTGTACCTACAATACATGAACATTTGAGTCATCAAGCAGATGCTTATCCAGAGTGACTTACAGTTAGTTCCCTCGTCTTAAGATGGCTACCTGTTTCCTGGATACATTTCCCTGCAGCACACACACACCTGAGTGCCACCTGTGTGTTGTGAGACAACTCAGGCACGGCTTTTCTATTGGCCAAAGTCAAAGTCTGGTGTTTTTCTTCTCCCTAGAGGGCAGTAGTAAAAACTACATCTTGATAATGCCTGTCAGACACAGTGACAAGTCAGAATCTACCCGTATTGCCCTGTCAGAATACAGTGCAGAGTCGCAGAATCTACCCTGTATGGCCCTGTCAGATACAGTGACAGTCAGAATCTACCTGTATGGCCCTGTCAGACACAGTGACAGTCAGAATCTACCCTGTATGGCCCTGTCAGACACAGAATAGGGCCCTTTCCCTATATAGTACACTACTATAGACCAGGGCCTTATTCCCTTGTAGTGTACTATCTATAGACCAGGGCCCTATTCCCTATATAGTGCACTACTATAGACCAGGCCCTATCCCCCTATATAGTGCACTACTTTAGACCAGAGACCCTATTACAATAGTGCACTACATAGACCAGAGCCTCGGATGGTGTACCTATGTAGGTTATGGTGTCAATCTGGAATCAGACGCGTTCACTCCCTCAACCAACCCCCCCCCCCCCCCCCCCCACACACACACACAACTTGTTGAGCCAGTGGTGATGGAAAAAAAGTGATGTCACTGGGTCCGTCTGAAACGCTGTCTCTGTCTGGGTGTTGTGTATGTGGTGTGTTGTGGTCAGGGTGGCTCACAGGGCTGGGTTGACCTTTGAAGGGTGTGTGTGTGTGTGGCTGCACACACACTTCTAGAACACAGGTGGGTCTGGGTTGGAGGCTTTGTTTGTAAATGTGTGTGTGTGTGTTGTGTGTGTGTGTGTGTGTGTGTGTGTGTGTGTGTGTGTGTGTGTGTGTGTGTGCGTGCGTTGCGTGC
>NW_019945319.1:56638-65374 GCF_002910315.2 Salvelinus sp. IW2-2015
TGCATAAGTCTGACTAACTCACAACACACACACACACACACACACCACACACACACACACACACCACACACACACACACACCACAACACACACACACACACACACACACCACACACACACACACACACTCCCGAGGTAACTCCCTCAGCTCCAGCGGGTCAGAGACAGACCTGGTGTAAATCTACCACATTAGGACCGCTGCAGATAGAAATGTCATGACTAGAACTGACCAAATGTTTATTCTATGTGGTATAGTTCTATGACTCTGTCCCAAATCGCACCCATGGGCCCTGGACAAAATTAGTGCACTATATAGGGAATAGGATTCCATTGGGCTCTGGTCTAAAATAGTGCACTATATAGGGAATAGGGTTCTATAGGGCTCCTGCGTCTAAAGTAGTGCACTATATAGGGAATAGGGTTCCATAGGGCTCTGGTCTAAAATAGTGCACTATTAGGGAATAGGGTTCTATAGGGCTCTGGTCTAAAGTAGTGCACTATATAGGGCTCTGGTCTAAAGTAGTGCACTATAATAGGGAATAGGGTGCCATAGAGGAGGCATCCTATCTGAACGTTCCACAACGTTTTGCCCTGGCATGCTCAGAGCCTGTCTGTCTGTCTCCTGGCCAGTGGGATGAGGTCATTTGCATGAGTGCGATTGGAAAGGTTAGTGCTGCCATTGTCAAGGCAGCCATGTCAACGCGGCACTCTTTTGTTTCAGGTAGGGTCATTTGAATACTTCTTAGCCCTGAATTTTGAGCTATAGTCAGGCTTTCAAAGACTACTGTGAGATATGCCATAGGTTGGGGTGAGGAAAAGGATGGAGGGGAAGGAAGAAGGAGAGGAGAAAAGAGGAGAGGAGGGGAGAGTAGCAGTGGGGAGAGGAGGGGAGAGAGAAGTGGAGGGGAGAGAGGAGAGAGGTGAGGAGGGGAGGAGAGGGGGGAGGAGAAGAGAAGAGGTAGGGAGAGAATGGGGAGGAGAGGCAGGGAGAGAGATTGAGGAGAGGAGGGCGAGAGGGGGGATAGGAGAGAGAGAAGAGAGGAGATAGAGGGAAGGAAAGGGGATGGAAGAGAGGAGAAGGGGTGGGAGGAGAAAGGGGGGAGGAGAGACGGGGAGAGAAGAAAGTGGGAAGGGAGAGAGATGGGAGGGAAGAGGGGGAGGAGAGGAGGAGGAGGCGAAGAGAGATGGGGAAGGGCAGGGAGAGGGAGGGAGAGGAGAGGGGGGATAGGAGAGGAGAGGGGAGGGAGAGAGGAGGATGGAGTAGATGAGATGGAGGATAGAGAGGGAGGAAGTGCGAGAGAGGGGAGAGCAAGGAGAGGAAAAGAGGGGAGGGAGCAGTAGCCGGTGGGGAGAGGAGAGGGAGGGCAGAGGGGGGATAGGAGAGCGAGAAGGAGAGGAGCGATAGAGGGAAGGAGGGGAGAGAGGAGAGTTGAGGAGAGAGGAAAGGGGTGGGAGGAGAAAGGGGGAGGAGAGACGGGAGAGGAGAAGTGGAGGGGAGAGGAGATGGGGGAGGAGAGAGGGGGAGGAGAGGAAGGAGGAGGCGAAGAGAGATGGGGGAGGAGAGGCAGGAGAGGGAGGGGAGAGGGGGACAGGGGGATAGGATGAGGGGAAGGAGAGAGGAGAGTGGAGTAGATGAGATGGGGGAGAGAGGAGGGGAGGAAGAGGAAGGAGGGAGATGGAGGAGGGGAGAGCAAGGAGAGGAAGAAGAGGGGGAGGAGAGTAGCGGTGGGGAAGAGGAGAGTGGAGGAGAGGGGCGAGGAGTATGAGGTAGGAGGGAGGAGAAAAAGGAGGAGAAGGGGAAAGGAGAGGGGAGGAGAGGAGAAGTGGAGGGGAGCTGGGGAGGAGAAGAGGGGAGAGAGGTGAGGAGAGGAGATAAGGCGAAGAGAGGGAAGGGGAGGCGATTAGGGGTAGGGGAGCAGCGGGCGAGGAGAGATGGGGAGGAGAGAAGCGGGGGAGAGGTGAGGATGAGGGGAAGTGAGAGGAGAATTAGAGGAGAAGGAGAGGGGGGATAGAGAGGGAGGAGAGGGGGGGGGTGGAATTAATGATAGGGAAGGAGAGCGGGGAGAGGAAGAGAAGGACGAGGGTGGCAGGAGGGAGGGGAGAGGAGAGGAGGGAAGGCAGTAGACAGAAGAGTAGGTGAGAGAGCAGGGGAGGAGAGGAGAGGAGAGGAGTAGGAGAGCTATAATTCTATTTATATATCCTCAGACTATAAATTCAGTCTATATGTCAAGTCTGTATCAGTTGGTAATTCAGTCTATAATTCATTGTAATTCAGTTTATAATTCAGTCTTATAATTCAGTCTGTTATTCAGTTGATATCAGTTTGTATATTCGTTTGTAATTCAGTTCTATAATCAGTTTGTAATTTCGTGTTATAATTCAGGTCTATAATTCAGTCTGTAATTCAGCTTTATAATTCAGTTTTGTAATTCAGTTTGTTATTCAGATTTAATTCAGTTTGTAATTCAGTTATGTAATTAGTTATATTGTCTGAACGGTAACCGTTGAATAACTTCATAGCAGACATCTACTGTATTTCTGGAGTCAAACAGTGACACATAACTCATTCAGCTGCGCACAAGAATAGATTAATGCCTACCCTGTATTTTCCTGTCAGACACAGTGACAGTCAGAATCTACCTGTATGGCCCTGTCAGAACAGTGACAGTCAGAATCTACCCTGTATGGCCCTGTCAGACCAGTGACAGTCAGATATCTACCTTATGCCTTCATGCAACAGTGACAGTCAGAATCTACCCGTATTGCCCTGTCATAACAGTGACAGTCAGAAATCTACCCTGTATGGCCCTGCAGACACAGTGACAGTCAGAATCTACCCTGTATGCCCTGTCAGACACAGTGACAGTCAGAAATCTACCCTGTATGGCCCTGTCAGACAACAGTGACAGTCAGAATCTACCCCTGTATGGCCCTGTCAGATAAGTGACATCAGAATCTACCCTGTATGGCCTGTCAATCACAGTGGACAGTCAGAATCTACCCTGTATGGCCCTGTCAGATACAGGACAGTCAGAATCTACCCTGTATTGGCCCTGTCAGACACAGTGACAGTCAGGAATCTACCCTGTATGCGCCCTGTCAGATACAGTGACCAGTCAGAATCTACCCTGTTGGCCCTGTTCAGACACAGTGACAGTTCAGAATCTTACCCTGTATGCCCTGTCAGATACAGTGACAGTCAGAATCTACCCTGTATGGCCCTGTCAGACACCAGTGACAGTCAGAATCTACCCTGTATGGCCCTGTCAGATACAGTACAGTCAGAATCTACCCTGTTATTGCCCTGTTCAGACACGTGACAGTCAGAAATACCCTGCTATTATCCGTGGTAACAGATACAGTGACATCATAATGCTACCCTGATGGCCTTAGACACAGTGCAGTCAGAATTCTACCCTGTATTTCCCTGTCAGACACCAGTGACAGTCAGAATCTACCCCTGTATTGCCCTGTCAGACACAGTGCCATCAGAATCTACCCTGTATGCCCTGTCAGACACAGTGCAAGTCAGAATCTAACCCTGTATGGCCCGTGTCAGATACAGTGACAGTTCAGAATCTACCCTGTTGCCCTCTGTCAGACACAGTACAGTCAGAATCTACCCTGTATTGCCCTGTCAGACACAAGTGACGTCAGAATCTACCCGTATTTGCCCTGTCAGACACAGTGCCAGATTCTCTCTCTCGTGTGTGCGTGTGTGTATGTGTGTGTGGTGTTGGTATTGTCATACAATTTCCATGCACAGCTTGCGACCTCGTTACACCAAATCTCATTTTTTGAGTCATTGTTCCTAAGCCTGACTTTTAAAACCTGTCTCAATATTGAAGTGTGCAACAACAAAAAAGCAATAACTAAACTCTTAATTCTTAGCCATTACATGTAGCTGGTTTTGGCAGATATTTTTTATTGAATAGAAGGGATTAAAGATCCAATGCAGTCATTTTTATCTCGATATAAAATCATTTCTGGGTATAAAAGGAAGTTGTCACACCCTGACCATACWGAGCTGATTATTCTCTATGTTGGTTAGGTCGGGGTGTGATTAAGGGTGGGTTATCTAGGGGAATTAGATATCTATGTTGGCCTGGCGTGGATCCCAATCAGAGGAAGCTGTTTATCGTTGTCTCTGATTGGGGATCATATTTAGGTAGCCATTATCCACATTGTGCTTTGTGGGATCTTGACTAGGTATAGTTGCCTGTGAGCACTACTCTGAGCTTCACGGTTCGTTTGTTCGCTTTATTTTTTTTGTTCTTTAAGTTTCTCTTCCAAATAAAAGGATGGAAACATACCACGCTGCATCTTGGTCCATATAACGATCGCCGATCGTGACCAGAAGTATTTACTGTTTGAATGTTTAAAGTAAAAATTTGTCAAAAAGAAACAAAATAGCTCTTTTTTAGCCCAAAAAAATTTCTCGGAGCCCCAAGAAAATTTGCTGAGACATGTCGGACCTTGAAAAATTTGCTTATGCCAGAAGGAGAATGAGGTAACACCTATGTAAATGTTCCTACCCCGAATCAGTCTCAAGTGCAGAGTATTACAGAGGGCCAAAATGCTCTTCGGAATCTAGGCCAGCAAATAAAATGTACATCCAGTAAGTGCATCAAAAGGCAGGGAGAGAGGGCATACTGTCTTTCTTAGCTGTACTTGTGTGTCTTGTTACTATGTACCTTAAAAAACCGCATGTTCCCTTTTAATTTCTGTCGCGTAGATGTCTAAGCCCTTGAATTACTATTCTTATCTCAGTCTTTTTCCAAACAAGCTCTCTGTACACTACAAAGCTTGTGTACAAATTTTTCGTTCACATCAGTACTATTTGTTTATCACCGCTTTTTTATTCCAACCTTCTATCTATAAATCCTCACTGTATTCGCGACAGCGGATTTCGTACGGGGAGTAGGTCTATTAGTCCCGTATAAACAGTTCTACACCGAATATCACATTGGTGCCAATACAGTATGAAAACAGGCAGATCGGAAGTAACAAGGCTATTCCCTGAGACAGAAAGAGACAGGTACGGAACACAAAGTCAACCAACGGGCAGCCTCATAAATGAACCCGCAAAACACCAGTCAACGGGTTCAACATGAAGACACCCGATCTGCTCGAGCAGACAACATTAACAAATCTACCACGACTAATCAATGATAGAATGAACCCAAAATAAACCTTGTGCAAGACGAAAGCAGGATCCAGAATGCGTAATCGACCTCCCCCAGAACCAAACTTCTATGATTTTGGAAGATTCAGGGTGTACACATGAGTCTCCGTAACTAGCTGTCTCCCATGGAAAGTGCTTTAGTTTCTGCATTTCAATTGTTGCCCAAGCTGTTGCTGCGGTGGACTAAACATTTTACTCTCCGCTAATTCCATATTCCAATTGATCCATTTGCTCTCCCCTCTCATCCTTCAGCCTCACCTCAGCTATTTCAACAATCTTGAAAATCATCGCATTCAGAACACCACACGTTTTACTAAAAATTACCACATTTTTCCAGCCCCCTAGGGGTCATTGTCGCGATGTAAACAAGGTGCCACAATCATGTTGTTTTTGTATAGCTCTCACCCAGAATTTGCTCGACCTACATTCACGTTTTCATGAACACAGTGCGTATTTTGTGTCATTCAGATTTGTGTTGTGACCAGAAGCACGGTTAGGATAACTTAAAGGAGTGGGTTAGGAGAATTAGGTTGAAGCTGGGTAGATAAACATAAAGCTTTGGTATAAGGAAAGGAGCAATTGTTAATTAGGTATTTACCTTAAAGGAGTAGGTTAGGAGAATTAGGTTAAGGCTATATGAATATCTCAAACACTTATTATATACCTACAAGAGATAAGGTATAGAGAGCAATTAGGTTAAGCGTTTAGGTTAAAAGGTTTCGGTCTAGCTAAAGTAGCATACTTATTTGTCCCGTCCTCACAGACACAACACAAGCAATTTTTGGTCATAGCTCTACCTTTTTTACGAGATCACAAACTACGTCAAACGGAGTAGGTTTTCCATAACACAGACTGAAAGTCAATTCTTATCTTCTCTTTCACACTCTCTCTGTCCCCTCCGTGAGTTGTTTAGAGAGAAATGCCTAAGCCTTTCCAAATCATTTTTTTTGTGTATTATTGGACAAACCACTCACCCGTTTTCCCGACGGTTGACTCGAGAAAAAATTTAGAGCTATGGACCAAAAGTTCCTTTTGAGTTTTCGTGGCAGGGACCAAATGTAGAACTTTAAGCAGCCTAACCCTTCCTAACCTTTAACCTAATCTCCTAAACCTACTTCCGTAGTATCCTTAGCCTTATAACCAACTTCTCCCGATATCTCATTTATCCTTACCTTAGGTTTATTCTCTTCTAACTGCCTGTTAACCTAATTTCTCCTTGAACCTACTCCTTTTAGTTATTTCCTCCTAAGCACAATAACACTTATTTCTACCTAAAAACCACATGCGCCTTAGGTAGCCCTGAACCTGCTCTGTCCAACTCCACTAGCACAAACCCCCTTATGGTAATACTGAGACGGTGTCTTCGCTCGCCACATTTCATTCGGTACCTCTTAACACCCTGACTCCTTCATGCTGCCACTGGAACTTGAGATTAATTGGTAGGGGAATGGTCTAGTCCAAGTGGTTTTACTGATTGATGATTTAATTGAATGGTGCAGGCAAGGACGAGAGGAATTTGAGTATTGTAGACAATTAACCTAGCTAACGTTTTACACGAAACCTCAAAACTGTTTCCGGTACCACACTAGGGTTTTTAGGAGGGATAAAGGCACCCTTTAATTAAAATGTGTGCCTTCCAAATTCTTATAACCTCCTCACTCACTTTATCTCGCCTTTTCCCAAAAGTTATCGCGTATCTTTCGTGGCTTTTTGAGTTCCCCCACCTAGGGAAATTTAAAAATAAATGTTCCTTTGTTTTTTTGTTTGAAATAAAGAAAAAATTTATATTTAAATTATTTTTAATGTCCATCAAAATAACATACTTATATGTTGATCAACCTAAAAACTTTGAATACCCCCACCCCACCAACGTAGACATTGTCTCAATTTGTAACTGCCCTTAGAATGCCAGCATCACGAGTCCACCTCTTCACTGTTGACCGTTTTTGAGGACTGGTTGTTTTTGCATGTATAGTCAACACGTTCTTCGGGTTGCTAATTTTACAATGAATGCTGCTCCTCTGCTTTGAGGACTTGCTTGAGGCGGTCTGATCTCCGTCCCTATCCACTGGTACAGAGTGAAACTTAGATGATTTGTACTTCCCTGCCATGCCTTAAAACATGATTGAACATTGGCAGGGATTTTCGGACGGGACTTAAATAGTGACAAACACTAACCATTCTCAACTACAAGTAAAAACGTGATCTGTAATAAACCAACTTTTCATAAACACCGAATTGGTGACATTACTTCTATGGAATCATTCTTTATGCAGCTGGCTCGTGCATTGCAAGTGGTCTTGGAATAAAACTGTGACAATGACGATAACGCACTTTAGTGTAGAGCTGTTTTGAAAAGACGCGTGAAATTTCAGCTTGCATCACCAGGTGGTATTAGTTGTCAGACCAATAACAAAGAGAGTTTGCCCTGCAATAACGAGAGAGTTTTGCTCCTCTCTCCAATAACAGATCGTTTTCAGGTTACACCTCTCCAATAGGCCGACAGTCTCAGCAAAATTTCTTGCTCGAGAAATTAATTTTGCTAAGAGGCTTATTTGTTTTCTTTTACAATTTATTAAACATCACAGCTAAGATACTTCTGTCACGATCGTATATGGACCAAGATGCAGCGTGGTATGGTCCATCATATGGAAGAGAAACTTAAGAACAAAACAATAAGAAACACAAAAACGAACCGTGAAGCTCAGAGAGTGCTCACAGGCAATCTACATTACCTAGCAAGATCCCACAAAGCACAATGGATGAATGGCTGCCTAAATATGATCCCCAATACAGAGACAAACAACGATAAACAGCTCCTGTCTATTGGACCAACGCCCAGGCCACCATAGATATCTAATTCCCCTAGAATAACCCACCCTTAATCACACCCCCGACCTAAACACACATAGAGAATAATCAGCTCAGTATGGTCAGGTGTGTGACAACTTCCTTTTATACCCAGAAATGATTTTTATATCGAGATTAAAATGACTGCAATTGGATCTTTAATCCCTTCTATTCAATAAAAATATCTGTCCAAAACCAAGCTACATGTAATGGCTAAGAATTAAGAGTTTAGTTATTGCTTTTTGTTGTTGCACACTTTAATATTGAGACAGGTTTTAAAAGTCAGGCTTAGGAACAATGATCTCAAAAAATGAGATTTGGTGTAACGAACGGTCGCAAGCTGTGCATGGAAATTGTGATGACAATACCAACACCACACACCAACACACACCACACAGCACACACACACACACACACACACACACACACACACACACACACACACACAACACACACACACACACACAACACACACGACACACACACACACACAACACATACACAGTGACCACACACACGACACAACACACACACACACACACACACACCGGCACGTCGTACACAAACAGAAGCCACCAACCACAGACCACCACCTGTGTTCTAAGAAGATGTGTGTTGCCCACACACACACACCTTCAAAGGCAATTTCAACCTCACCCTGTTGAGCCCCCTAGACCACAACACCAACACACATAAACTCT
>NW_019945319.1:68618-75226 GCF_002910315.2 Salvelinus sp. IW2-2015
TAACATAATACCAAAAGGGTTYTCTAATGATCAATTAGCCTTTTAAAATGATAAACTTGGATTAGTTAACACAACGTGCCTTTGGAACACAGGAGTGATGGTTGCTGATAATGGGCCTCTGTACGCCTATGTAGATATTCCATTAAAAATCAGCCGTTTCCAGGTTCAATAGTCATTTACAACATTAACAATGTCTACACTGTATTTCTGATCAATTTGATGTTATTTTAATGGACAAAATAATGTGATTTTCTTTCAAAAACAAGGACATTTCTAAGTGACCCCAAACTTTTGAACGGTAGTGTACATTTATAGGCCTAGTTAGTTGTCCGGTGGTGGTAACTTACCAGTTATCTCATCATCATCMTCCTCCTCCTCCTCCATTATCATCATCATCACCACCACCTTACATACCATTCAGCCAGGGCAGTGGGTGGGTGTTAGCACCAGATTGGCAGACACACTCAGTTTCAAAAGGGGTTTTGGCTAGATGGAGTTGGACAGAAGCAGGTTAGGATAACTAAAGGAGTGGGTTAGGAGAATTAGGTTAAGGTTAGGATAACTAAAGGAGTAGGTTAGGAGAATTAGGTTAAGGTTAGGATAACTAAAGGAGTAGGTTAGGAGAATTAGGTTAAGGCTAGGATAACTAAAGGAGTAGGTTAGGAGAATTAGGTTAAGGTTAGGAAAAGGGTTAGGTCTAGCTAAAGTTCTACATTTGTCCCTGCCACGACTCAAACAGGCAACTTTTGGTCCATAGCTCTACTTTTTCGAGTCACAACCGTCAAACGGGTGGTTTCCAGAAACACAGGCTGAAGCTGCATGAGCTCAGAAGGTGAAGTTTCCTTGGAAAAGCCTACAGAAAGCGACCTTCACAGTAATGTGGGGTTTCCTGTTTTTTCAGAAATGGAAGAGAAAATAAAAATGGAACTGTTTTTTTTTTTAAATGATTGATGAGGGAATATAATTGTCTTTGGGAACATCTTTGATGCTGGGATATTTCTTCCAATTTTTAATGATCAAAGTTAAAGTAAATGTTCGTATTGTTGTTGGAATAGATGTATTATAGCCTAGCCGTAATGCTAACGAAGAGGTATTTTAACGTTGCTCTGATCGGTTTAATCTTTCTCCTTGCCAGGATTTCAGTTAGGATTGGAGCAGTGCGACAGACCCTAGTTCTGCATTTAGAAGTAACTTAAATGACCATTTTAAATTTAAAGAGGCTTTATTGGCATGGGATATATATGTTTACACTGCCAACACAAGTAAAATAGATAATAAACAAAAGTGAAATAAACAATAAATAAATGAACAGGTAAACATTACACTCACAGAAGTTCCAAATGAATAAAGACATTTAAAATGTCATATTATGTCTATATACGGTGTTGTAACGATGTTGTAACGATGTGCACATAGTTAAAGTACAAATGGTAACGCCAATGTCACGTAGCAAGCTGCCTCACTCTAACCTCTCTGTTGTATTTGAACCGCTCAACAGGAGAGCTCTCTACTCTACCGTCTGTGCAGAGGTGTGTATTTAGCCAGAAATACTGGTTATAATGGGTTTGGTCGACAGTGCAGGAGACTGCMGACTGACTGATCTACAAATCACCTCGCATCATAAATAACTACTCATTATTATTTGTATCATCAGTCAATCAGTCACCATTTACCCACAATGCTTCGTGGATTTTATGCTCTCTAACACGGCCAATGACTAGATGCCTACGTCTCTGCCCTAATAATGGGATTCGTTGTCCACAGAGCGCAACGGCTTTTTCCTCTCTTTGGATTGGTGGAATTCCAGGCATTATTCTGCACCGTTTTAGTTAAAGTGGTGTCACAATATCTATGAATGTAAACACTTTTGCAGTAAAATATGTTTACACAACCGTCAATTTCACATACGGTTTTGTTTTAACTCGGGTAGGGGTATCTAAAAAAAAAAGAAGGGGTTTATGGCTGTCGGAAAGTCAAAGATTGTCTATTATATTAAAGATATTCGAGTCACCACTCTAACAATGGAATTACATGTCCGAAAAGATGGAAGGAAGGCGAGATCAGGTGTGACCATTCTAGCCAATGAGGTGGAAGATAAGAGTGCGAACAACAGGCCATAGAGATAGATAGTTGGCTCATCTTTGTCACTGTACCATTACAGGGTCTATKACAACATGGGCAGCGCCATTGACGCAATTTCCATTTTAAAATAGTCAATGTGATTCTTCTTCACTGGCTGATTGCTCCCAACTCATAGGAATCCTCACCCAGTTGAATACTTTAAAATAGTGGAAGCCCTCAATGACAATGCCCATTCTAAAACCGGTTATATCCATTAGGCGTCATCTATCTATCTCTATGACAAGAGGAACTCTAAAATAAAGTTGTCCAAAATGCGTCCACTCCTATCTGTGCATTCGTAACAATCTTAGTCATTACGATAATTCTATTCGATAAAATAATCTCACGTAGCAAATTAGTAATTATATTTTTTGTTGACCAAATTCAACATTCTTTCATTGACCTCCATACAAACTATTCCTCACTTCGTGGACAGATTTTGGGCGGAGTAAGACCTCTCGCTTCGCCTATTCCTATATGGACGCATGACATGTTACAACAAACGCTGTGAGCCAAAAACCGCCTSTACACGGCCGAAAGGAGAAGTATAAGGAAACATGTCCCGGCACAGAAATGTCCGAGGCTACAACTATGATGAAGGTTAGATTCTGTGAAAGTGCTAGTGGCGGTTTTTGACCCTCCGATGCAAGGCCTGAACTAACCAACTYGTTATCTAGCTAGCTAACGTTAGCCGACTAGCTTGATAAGCGTCAAATTATTGCTGTCGTGTCCTATTTGGGCTGTCAATTGCAATTGGTGCCACATGCCGTAACATTAACATAAAGGAATATATTTCAGAGTACTGAGTCTAACTATTTAGCTAATTTAACTAAGGCAACTCTTATCGCCGGCATGTGTCAATATTATTRTTTAGTTAGCTAGCTAGCTAGTTAGCTTTTCAAGTTCCACTCACTGAAGCTGGCCAGTAGTATACCAGTATCGCGATACTCATTAGTATCGTGGCAAGGAAACGAACCATGAGGCGTATTTAAAGCTGCACTGGACAGAAATCGCTCCACCGTTTCCTGGTTGCTAAAATTCTAATAGTTTGCCTTATTTCAGTTAATGTGGCAAAACAAGCGAGTATAATGTAGAGAGTCATTCAACCATCTAAACCGCTGAGAAATCTACTTTCCATAACCAAAAGTAGAGTATTTCCAGCTGTTTAGAGCTGGTGTACAACACTTAAAGTAAGAGAAGCAAAAACRAAACTTAAGAACAGGAAGCATAGAAATAGCGCACATAGAACAGATCTACCTCTTCTTAGACTGGCTTTCAATGAGAATGACAGATCTGTAACTCACATTTCTATGTGAATTTGGTCGAATTGCCCAAAATGTTAGTTATATACAGTGCATTCGGAAAGTATTCAGACCCCTTCACCTTTTTCCACATTTTGTGACGTTACAGCCTTATTCTAAAATGGATTAAATTATTATCATTATACCTCATCAATACAATACCTCATAATGACAAAGCGAAAACTCGCTGTTTATTATCTATGCATAGTCACTTTAGAAATGACCTCGACTAACCTGTACCCCATTGACCCGGTACACGTGTCCTCTGTATATAGCCTTGTCATTGTTGTGTCATTTTCTTGTTACTTTTTATTTAATACGTTTCTTTTACTTTAGTTTATTTGGAAACTCTTTAGTTATTTTAGAAACCCAATGGTCACTCTGACAGAGCTCCAGAGTTCCTCTGTGGAGATGGAGAACCTTCCAGAAGGACAACCATCCTGCAGCACTCCACCAATCAGGCCTTTATGGTAGAGTGGTCAGACGGAAACCACTCCTCAGTAAAAGGCACATGACAGCCCGCTTGGAGTTTTACCAAAAGCACCTAAAGAGCTCTGACCATGGAGAAACAAGATTGTCTGGTCTGCATGAACTCTTTGGCCTGAATGCCAAGCCGTCACAATCTGGAGGAAACCTGGCACCATCCCTACGGCGAAGCATGGTGGTGGCAGCATCATGGCTGTGGGGAATGTTTTTCAGCGGCAGCGGACTGGGAGACTAGTCAGGATTGAGGTAAAATATCAAGATGAACGGAGCAAAGTACAGAGAGAAACCTTGATGAAAACCTGCTCAGAGCACTCAGGACCTCCGACTGGGCGAAGGTTCACCTTCCAACAGGACAATGACCCTAAGCACACAGCCAAGACAAACGCAGGAGTGGCTTGGCTTCAGGACTCTGAATGTCATTGAGTGGCCTAGCCAGAGCCTGGACTTGAATCCGATCTAACATCTCTGGAGAGACCTGAAATTGCTGTGCAGCGATGCCTCCATCCAACCTGACAGAGCTTGAGAGGATCTGCAGAGAAGAATGGGAGAAACTCCCCCAAATACAGGTGTACCAAGCTTGTAGCGTCATACCCAAGAGACTCGATGCTGTAATCGCTGCCAAAGGTGCTTCAACAAAGTACCGAGTAAAGGGTCTGAATACTTACATAATGTAACATTTCAGTTTGAATTTTAATACATTTTCTAAAGTCTAAAAACCTCTTTTTGCTTCCATCGTTATGAGGTATGGTGATGTCATTATGGGTTATTGTGAATGTCATTATGGGTATTGTGATGTCATTATGGGTGATGTGTGTAGATTGATGAGGAAAAAATACAATTTAATACATTTTAGAATAAGGCTGTAACGTAACAAAATGTGGAAAAAGTCAAGGGTCTGAATACTTTCTGAATGCACTGTAGTTAATTGTTTATTTGCCAGCATTCAATCCCTGACTAGGCATTGGCCTCGTCAGAGTTGCTGACTAGGCCAAGTAGCCATTTGAATGAAAGCATACTGTCTGTGTGTGTCATGTGTGTGGTGTGAGTGATTAACGATGTGTGGTTTAGTGGGACCTAGCTAGCTACCTGCCTCTGTTTAACTGTATCACTTTCCCTTGATGTTTCTGCAGACTTGACGATGACGACATGTACGGCACAGTCTGTTGATGATGACTACTGCATCTCCCCTGCTACAGGTCTGTCTGTCACACCACCCTAGTACAGTACACAAGTTCTGTATAGTGCATCTCCCCTGCTACAGGTCTGTCTGTCACACCACCCTAGTCAGTACACAAGTTCTGTATAGTGCATCTCCCCTGCGAACGGTCTGTCTGGTCACACCACCCTAGTACAGATACACAAGTTCTGGTATAGTGCTTCTCCCCTGCTACAGGTCTGTCTGTCACACCACCCTAGTACAGTCACACAAGTTCTGTATAGTGCATCTCCCCTGCTACAGTCTGTCTGTCAACACCACCCTAGTACCAGTAACACAAGTTCTGTATAGTGCATCTTCCCCTGCTACAGGTCTGTCTGTCACACCACCCTACGTACAGAGTACACCGAAGTTCTGTATGTGCTTCTCCCCTGCTACAGGTCTGTCTGCTCACACCACCCTAGTGACAGTAATCACAAAGTTCTTGTATTACTAGCATCTCCCTGCACAGGTCTGTCTGTCACACCACCCTTAGTACAGTACACAAGTTCTGTAATAGTGCATCTCCCCTGCCTACAGGTCTGTCTGTCCACACCACCCTAGTTTACAGTACACAAGTTCTTATAAGTGCATCTTCCCCTTGCTACAGGCTGTCTGTCACACCACCCCTAGTACAGTACACAAGTTCTGTATAGTGCCCATCGTCCCCTGCTACAGGTCTCGTCTGTCACCACCACCAGTACATACACAAGTTCTGTATAGTGCATCTTCCCCTGCTACAGCGTCTGTCTGTCACACCACCCTAGTACAGTACACAAGTTCTGTATAAGTGCATCTCCCCTGCTACAGGTCTGGTCTGTCACACCTACCCTTAGTTACAGTACACAAGTTCTGTATAGTGCTTCTTCCTCCGGACAGGTCTGTCACACTACTCAAGTCAAATCAAGTCAAAAAGGTTATTCGTCACATGCTGGAACCGCAGGTTCTGGACTAACAGTGAAATGCTTACTTACGGGCCCTGCCCCAACCACGGCAGAGAGATAAGAACATAGATAAGTTCCATAGAAAATGAAACACGTAATTAAATAAATAACACAATGAGTGAACCTTAAATCAGATCAGCAACTGAGATTCATTCATATTTTTAAAAAATAAGAAATTGACCGCAAAAAAGCCCCACACCAGAGATAATATTTGACTAAAAACTAATAATTTTCAAACGCCTTGCTACATTTATATAGGATCACGATATCCTCTGTTATTGCGTGGGAAATACTTTGGCACCGATTGCCAGAATTAAAATCACAAGGACTGATTGCTAGTATTTTTTTAAGTCCAAAAGAAAAAAAAGAGTGTATGTTGATATTATATATTATAAGTATATATATATTATATTATATATTGCTCTGAACTTAAGGGCCAAATAAAATCACCCCCAGGTCGCCATAGTTGCGGGAACCTGCTCTGTAGACGATGTCTGTGTGTCTGAAATGGCATCTTCATATCCCTATATCGCCAGTGCTTTTGAACCAAATAATGTCTCA
>NW_019945319.1:75343-77112 GCF_002910315.2 Salvelinus sp. IW2-2015
TGGAGATGGGGAAAAGGGAATACGCTAGTGCGTCGGTGTACAACACTAATCAAAGAGTGAAGCAGATCTGTCACAGCAGGGAGCTGTTTGCTATCACAGGGACTGGAACATGTTCCGGATTATTCCGATTGGCATTCAGAGGAAGTTAGACGACCAGATCAGTCACCTGTGGCTTTAGTCAATTAGATGGGTGCTGATGCAGCGTGCGGCAACCGGAAAGTCGAGCGTCGTTACGTACATCACCCAACAAGAAGCGCAGTTGGATTGACGAGGCGAAACCGCATTCGTACCTGGAGTAAAGGGTCAGAGAAGAGGGCACGACAAAGCCTATTCCCCCTCAGGAAACTAAAACAATTTGGCATGGGTCCTCAGATCCTCAAAAGGTTCTACAGCTGCAACATCGAGAGCATCCTGACTGGTTGCATCACTGCCTGGTACGGCAATTGCTCGGCCTCCGACCGCAAGGCACTACAGAGGGTAGTGCGTATGGCCCAGTACATCACTGGGGCTAAGCTGCCTGCCATCCAGGACCTCTACACCAGGCGGTGTCAGAGGAAGGCCCTAAAAATTGTCAAAGACCCCAGCCACCCYAGTCACAGACTGTTCTCTCTACTACCGCATGGCAAGCGGTACCGGAGTGCCAAGTCTAGGACCAAAAGCCTTCAACAGTTGGCTAACCGGGCTATCTGCACTGTGTCCCGCCACCCACCAACCCCTCTTTTACACTACTGCTACTCTCTGTTTATCATATATGCATAGTCACTTTAACCATATCTACATACTACCTGGTGCCTGTATATAGCCTTGCTACTGTTCTAGCCTCGCTACCGTATACAGCCTCGCTACTGTTATTTTTCCACTGTCTTTTTTACTGTTGCTTTTATTTCTTTACTTACCTATTGTTCACATAATACCTTTTGCACTGTTGGTTAGAGCCTGTAAGTAATCATTTCACTGTAAGGTCTACACTTGTATTCGGCACGTAACAAATAAACTTTGATTTGAACAAGGCATTCAACTGAAATGTGTCTTCCACATTTAACCCAACCCCTCTGAATCAGAGAGGTGCGGGGGGCTGCCATAATCCACATCCACGTCGTCGGCCGCTGAGGGAACAGTGGGTTAACTGCCTTGTTCACGACAGATTTTTACCTCAGGGATTCGATCCAGCAACCTTTCGGTTACTGGCCCAACGCTCTAACCACTAGGCTGCCTCTATWGGAAAGCTAGTCAGCGGCCTAGAGATGCTCCCAGACCCCGAGGCCTCCCTGTACTGAAGACTAATTACAAATATGTCCTATTGAAGTTTACTGTGTTTGTGTCCATTTCTGCTGGGGAGGTGCTGGGCTTACACTAGGGCTGTGGCGGTCAACATGTTGTCCGCCGGTTATTGTCATTTAAAAAACTGCCAGTGTCACGCTAATTGACTTTTAATTAACAAGCTGATTGCATGGCTGTGTGCTCAATTTTATATACCTGTCAGAAACGGGGGTGGCTGAAATAGCCAAGTTCAGTCATTTGAAGGGGTGTTCAAACTTTGTATATATAGTGTACCTTTGAAAAAAAAAAAAAAAGTAGAGGGGTTGATCAGAAAACCAGTCAGTATCTGGTGTGACCACAATTTCCCGCTTGCAGCGCGACACATTTCCATTGCATAAAGTTGATCAAGCTGTTGATTGTGGCCTGTGGAATGTTGTCCCACTCCTCTTCAATGGCTGTGCGAAGTTGCTGGATATTGGCGGGAACTGGAACACCCTGTCGTACACGTC
>NW_019945320.1:0-21915 GCF_002910315.2 Salvelinus sp. IW2-2015
CTAGAGTTAGTCTTGGGTTCCCTATAAGATGTAATGGAGGAGAGACATAGACAGGACTAAGAGTAGCTGGGTTCCCTATAAGATTAATGGAGGAGGTTACATAGACAGGACTAAGAGTAGCTGGGTTCCCTATACAGATAGTAATGGAGGATGTCAGACAGGACTAAGAGATAGCTGGGTTCCCTATAAGATGTAATGGAGGAGGTACATAGACCAGGACTAAGAGTAGCTGGGTTCCCATATAAAGTGTAATGGAGGAGGTACATAGACAGGACTAAGAGTAGCTGGGTTCCCTATAAGATGTAATGGTGGAGGTACATAGACAGGACTAAGAGTAGCTGGGTTTCCTATAAGATGTAATGGAGAGGTACATAGACAGGACTAAGAGTAGCTGGGTTCCCTATAAGATGTAATGGAGGAGGTCCTAGTCTCAGTCAGGGCTCAACTTAGCTGCATTACTGCTTCTGCCCCCTACCATCACTTGGGGACAGAGGAGGGGGGGGGTTGCTACATTCTAAGAAGATTGATGTGTTTTAGTGAAGAGAGGTGCTGAGGGGGTCTGAGGTTAGGGTGTAATACATTTTGAGCAGGCCCTATTTGGAGGGATTCTGAAGTGGGGTGAAGATAGGGTTAGGGGATCGGGGGGCTGCTGTGGATTTCTAGGCCCTGTCCTCACCGTGCAAAGAGATCGAGAGGTTCCAGACAGTCTAGGGCTGTGTCTGAAATGGCATCCTATTCCCAGTATATAAGTGCACTACCCTCCCCAGGCATAGACCCCTGGTTAAAAGTAGTGTAGTATAGAGTGAATGGAGTGCCATTTGGGACCTCTAATTGTAGCGGTCGTCTCTGTGGACTCCGTGGAGGAGTCCTGTGGTTGAGGTTTTAGCTCTGACTAGTTCAGTTGTCAAAACAGGACAGAACCCTCCAGGCCAAACTGGCTTCATTTCTAGTTCCACCAGCACCAAGTACCCCAGACTGCGTGGATCAACCAGAGTCAACCAAGAATAGACAGAAAATATTATATACAGTGCCTTCAGAAAGTATTCACATCCCTTGACTTGTCCCACGTGTTGTGTTACAGACCGAATTTAAAATGGATTCAATTGAGATTTTGTATCACCCCATAATGTCAAAGTGGAATTATGTTTTTAGAAAATGTTGTTATAATTCATTAAAAATGAAACGCTGAAATGTCTTGGGTCAATAAGTATTCAACCCTTTTGTTATGACAAACCAGGATAAGTTCAGGAGTAAAGATGTGCTCAACAAGTCACATAAGTTGCATGGATTCACTCTGTGCAATAAATAGTGTTTAACATGAATTTTTAAATGACTACCTCATCTCTGTACCCACACACATACAATTATCCCTCAGTCGAGCAGTCAATTTCAAAACACAGATTCAACCACAAAGACCAGGGAATTTTCCAATGGTTCGCAAAGGGTACTTATAGGTAGCTGAAAGAAATAGAAATAAAAAAGCAGACATTGAATATCCCTTTGAGCATGGTGCAGTTAATATTACACTTTGGATGGTGTGTCAATACACCCGTCACTACAAAGACACAGGCGTCCTTCCTAACTCAGTTGACGGGAGGAGGAAAACCAACTCAGGATTTCACCATGAGGCTAATGGCTGTGATAGAGAGATGTATTATATTTCTAAATTGTTATTTAACTTTATATACTAGGCAAGTCATTACAATGATGGCCTACACCGGCCAAAACCCGGAGACGCTGGGACAAATGGAACTCCCAATCATGCCCGGTTGTGATAACGCCTGGATTCGAACCAGGGTGTCTGTAGTGACGCCTCTAGCACTGAGATGCAGTGCCTTAGATCGCTGTGCCACTCGGGAGATACTGAGGATGGATCAACATTGTAGGTACTCCACAATAATAACACAAATGACAGAGTGAAAAGGAGGAAGCATGAACAGAATAAAAATATTCCAAAACATGCATTCCTGTTTGCAACAAGGCACTAAAGTAATACTGCAAAAAGTGTGTCCTGAATACAAAGCGTTACATTTGGGGCAAATCCCAACAACACATCACGGAATACCACTTCATATGTTTTAAGCATGGMGGTGGCTGCATCATGTTATTGGTATGCTTTTCATCACAGTAAGGACTAGGGAGTTTYGGGGGATAAAAAGAAACGGAATAGAGCAAAGCACAGGCGAAATCCTTTTCAACAGACACTGGGAGAGAAATTCACCTTTCAGCAGAACAATAGCCTAAAACACAAAGCCAAATATACAGTGGAGTTGCTTATCAAGATGACATTGAATGTCCCTGAGTAGCCTAGTTACAGTTTTGACTTAAATTAGCTAGAAAATCTAAGACCAGACTTGAAAATGGCTGTCTAGCAATGATCAACAACCAATTTGAAAGAGCTTGAAGAATTCTAAAGAATAAAATAGGCAAATGTTGCACAATCCAGGCATTTAAAGCTCTTAGAGACTTACCTAGAAAGACTCACAGTTGTAATCACTGCCAAAGGTGAATCCAACATGTATTGATTCAGGGGGTTGAATACTTATCTAATTAAGATATATCAGTGTATTATTTTGATTCCACTTTGACATTTAAATTACAACTAAATTCATTTTAACTCCACTTCGTAACAATAAAATGTGTAAAAAGTTAAGTTGAGGGGTAAAAGTTGAGGGGTATGAATACTTTATGAAGGCACTGTATGACTAACTGTCTCGCCACTGTGGCTGATTTGAGGAAATAACAGCTCTATGGCCCCAAAACACCTGGAGATGGGGCCATATGTAAACTAGGCCAGTTGATTTGGTCCAGAGTCATGTGCTTCAGAATTAGATCAACAGCCATTAGAATGCTACAGTAAAACATGCTAACATCTTAACAAGGCCAATTCAGGACACTTCCTGTTCACTTCCTGTGCCTGGCATGACCCCGCAAGAGCACACTGGTTTCTCTATTGCATTTACTTCTGTCTTTAGAAGATGTATTTCTAAAAAAATATATTCACACAATGAGGGCCTTTGAGAGGCTGTTCGAGTATCAGGCATTGGGCAAATACATGGATGGAGGACTTGGACACGGTGGAAACACAAGAGCAGCACATTTTAATCAGCAGGGTAGCTAGTCAGTCATTAGCAGGATACGCTGATGGGAATGAACGCCACAAGAACTTTCATATGACCACACCAAGAAGGCAAAACTATGCAACCACCTAAATTAGCGTCAAACTATCATCTAGCATTAGAGAGAGACAGAAAGAGAAGAAGAAAGATTCCCAAACCTTCCATAAACCATCACCTACAGAGAGATGAACTGGAGAAAAGTCCCCTAAGCAAGCTGTTCCTGGGGCTCTGTTCACAAAACACACCCCACAGAGCCCCAGGACAGCAACACAATTAGACCAACCAAAACATGAGAAAAACTAAAAAGATAATTACTTGACACATTGGAAAGAATTTATATAATAAATTAAAAATTAAAACGAGCAAACTAGAATCCCATTTGGCCCTAAACAGAGTACACAGTGCAGAATACCTGACCACTGTGATTGACCGAAACGTAAGGGAGCTTTGACTATGTACAGACTCAGTGAGCATTGCCTTGCTATTGAGAAAGGCCGCCGTAGGCAGACCTGCTCTCAGGAGAAGACAGGCTGTGTGCACACTGCCCACAAAATGAGGTGGAAACTGACTGCACTTCCTAACCTCCTGCCAAATGTAGACTATATTAGAGACACATCTCCCTCAGATTTCACAGACCCACAAAGAATTTGAAAACAACCCAATTTTGATAAACTCTCATATCTATTGGTGGAAATACCACAGTGTGCATCACACAGCAAGATTTGTGACCTGTTGACACAAGAAAAGGTCAACCAGTGAAGAACAAACACCATTGTAAAATACAACCCATATTTATGTTTTTTCATCTTCCCTTTTGTACTTTAACTATTTGCACATCGTTAACACACTGTAAATAGACAAATATGACATTTGAAATGTCTTTATTTTGGAACTTGTGAGTGTAATGTTTACTGTTCATTTTTATTGTTTATTTCACTTTTGTTTATTAGCTACTTCACTTGCTTTGCAATGTTAACATATATGTTTCCCATGACAATGAAGCCCTTAAATTGAATTGAAAGAGAGTGTGAGTAAGGAGAGTGAGAGAGTGAAAGGAGAAAGTGTGTGTGGGAGCAAGTGTGGAGCGAAGAGAGATGACTGGGCTGACTCAGGTTCTCAGGGTTCCCCTCTTCTACTGTGGGCAGGAACTTGACCTGTGTGTGTGTGTGTGTGTGTGTGTTGTGTGTGTGTGTGTGTGTGTGTGTGTGTGGTGTGTGGGGTGTGTGTGTGGTAGCTAGGGACATGCTGGTGATTAGGCGCAAACAGGGTGGCATTTGTCACTGTTTAACAGGGCTGTGTCTACCTCACACTATTTCAGCTGCCCAGGCCACACAGGTCCTCTTCCCAGTCACAGTTTAGCCCAAGTCCTCGGTCCTGTCCTCAACTATACATACAGGCTCTCAATGCTGCCACCAGCCACTCCCTTTAAATCAATGATCTGTCTGTCTGCTACCCTCTGTAAAGTGTCATTCTCCATGGACTTGACAGTTCTTACTGCCCTTCTCAAATTTTTTCACCATATTATTCCTTTAAATACATGATCTATGTTCAACCGTCTGTCTGTCCAGTCAAACATAAGACCTGGGAGAGATCATGTTACTGGGCTGACCTCTCACCTCCAATGACAGACAAATGGCAATGTATTTGCAATGAATGGATAGAGGGCAAGCAAGGAAACTGCATTCAGTTTTATGAGTGTGCATTCAGTTGCCATGATTAAAAATAAAAAATAAATCTGTCTGACTGGCTGACGCAGAGAGCAGAAGTAGCTTTCTTGGAGACAAACAGTGGCCTAATCTGTCTAAGCTGAGAGGCGTCAAGGAAGGAGAGTATTTGTCTGAGAGGTTTCTATGGGCCCTGGTCAAAATTAGTTCACTATACAGAGAATACAAGGGTGCCATTTGGGAAGCAGACATCATTAAAACAGGTGGAATTTCCCCTCCGCTAGGTCAGGAGGGTACCAACAAACCACATAGCCTGCCGACCCAGGTGATGAAGTCATTTGACAGGAAAGTGCT
This sequence comes from Salvelinus sp. IW2-2015, assembly GCF_002910315.2. NCBI lineage: Eukaryota > Metazoa > Chordata > Actinopteri > Salmoniformes > Salmonidae > Salvelinus > Salvelinus sp. IW2-2015. The sequence continues at coordinate 5,138 of NW_019945320.1, forward strand.
TGTCTAAGATAACAGCCTCCATCTCCATCTCTAATCTCACCAAGACAATACACTTTCCGTCTTACTCACCACTCAGGATATAATCATATTCAACAGTAAGAAGTAGTGCTGGGAATGACCAGTTACCTTAGAGATACGATATGTAATGCSATTCTCACGATTCTATATGAATTGACAATACTGAGATTGTATTGCGATTTGATGTTCCAAACATATTGCTCACTATATGTGTCTGCTGCAGAGAGAAGATAGAGCATGAGAACATTTGTTTTGATCAGTCAGGGATATAAAAGTACTGAAAAGCTGTTGGCTCACTATTATAAAAGAAGATAGAGAACAAGCTATAGGATGAAAAATACCAGTTTTCCTCCTTGGAGTCAAAGTATTGATATTTCATCATTCAAAATAATATGGTCACATGTAACTGTATGGATTGTTTGGCCACATCATATTAGAAGTGTCCAGGGCTGTTGTTTCACCAAGAGTCTTTAGAACTGGCAATTGGCTGCATTGCTATAGGACGGCAGTGCTGCATCTGTTATATGGAACGGCAGCAGGCCTGCATTGCTATAGGACGGCAGCCAGTGGTGTATCTGCTATAGGCGGGCAACAGTGGTGTATCTGCTATTGACGGCATGCAGTGGTGTATCTGCTATGGAGCAGCAGTGGTGTATCTGCTATAGGACGGCACCAGTGGTGTATCTGCTATAGACGGCAGCAGTGGTGTATCTGCATAGGACGGCAGCAGTGGTGTATCTGCTATAGGACGGCAGCAGTGTGCATCTGCTATAGGACGGCAGCAGTGCATCTGTCTTTTCAGGACGCAGCAGTGGTGTATCTGCTATAGGACGCAGCAGTGGTGTATCTGCTATAGGACGGCAGCAGTGTGTATCTGCTTATAGGACGGCAGCAGTGGTGTATCTGCTATAGGACGGCAGCAGTGGTGTACTTGCTGAACCTTAGGACGGCAGCAGTGGTGTATCTGCTATAGGACGGGCAGCAGGTGGTGTATCTGTTATAGACGGCAGCAGTGTGTATCTGCTATAGGACGCAGCAGTGGTGTATCTGCTATAGGACGGCAGCCAGTGGTGTATCTTGCTATAGGACGGGCAGCAAGTGGTGTATCTGCTATAGGCGGCAGCAGTGGTGTAATCTGCTATAGGGACTGTAGGACGGCCAGTGGTGATCTGGCTATAGGACCGGCAGCTAGTCAGTGCTGATGCTAAGGGACGCTGACGTCTGCTATAGGACGGCAGCCAGTGGTTGTATCTGCCTATTTAGGCCGGCAGGCAAGCTGTTATCTGCTATAGGACGGGCGGCAGAGCTGTATCTGCTCTTAGGGACGGCAGCACAGTTGGTGTATCTGCTATAGTGACGTGCCAGCGGTCTGTATCTGCTATGTAGGACGGCGGCGAGGCTGTATCTGTCTTATAGGTTGACGGCAGCAGGTGTATCGTGCAGTCAAGGCAGACGATTGCAGAGGAGCGCAGTGCTGTATCTGCTATAAGGCAGCAGTGCGATGCTATAGGATCGGTATAGGACGGCCGTGGTTGCTATAGGACGGCAGCAGTGCTGTACTGCTATAGGACGGCAGCAGTGCTGTAATCTGAGCTATAGCGGACGCGGGCGGCATGGCTGTTATCTGGCTATAGGACGCCGCGCAGAGCTGGTGTATCTGCTATAGGGACGGCGGCAGTGGTGTAATCTGCGCTTATTGTAGGATCGGCGGCAGTGCTGTATCTTACATATGACGGCGGCAGGTGTTCTGTAGACGTCTGCATATGAGGACGGCGGGCAGGTATTCGCAGTGACTTGGGTCAGTGTTCTGCTTGAGGGTCTGCGTAGTAACGCGCAGCAGTTGGCTGTATCTGCATAGGACGGCCAGCAGTGGTGTGATCTGCTTATAGGACGGCAGCAGTGGTGTCATGCTATAGGACGGCGGCAGAGCTTGTATCTGCTATAGGACGGCGGCAAGTGGTGTATCTGCTATAGGCGCGGCAGTGGTGTATCTGCTATAGGACGCGGGCAGAGCTGTATCTGCTATAGGACGGCGGCAGTGGTGTATCTGCTATAGGACGGCGCAGAGTGTATCTGCTATAGGACGGCGGCAGTGGTGTATCTGCTATAGGACGGCGGCAGTGGTGTATCTGCTATAGGACGGCGGCAGTGTGTATCTGCTATAGGACGGCGGCAGTGGTGTATCTGCTTATAGGACGGCGGCAGTGTGTTCTGCTATAGGACGGCGGCAGTGGTGTATCTGCTATAGGACGGCGGCAGTGGTGTATTGCTATAGACGGCGGCAGTGTGTTATCTGCTATAGGACGGGCGCAGTGGTGTATCTGCTATAGGACGGCGGCAGTGCTGGTATCTGCTATAGGACGGCGCAGTGCTGTATCTGCTATAGACGGCGGCAGTGGTGTATCTGCTATAGGACGGCGGCAGTGGTGTATCTGCTATAGGACGGCAGCAGTGGTTGTATCTGCTATAAGGGCGCAGTGGTGTATCTGCTATAGGACGCGGCAGTGGTGTATCTGCTATAGCGGCGGCAAGTGGGTGTATCTGCTATAGGACGGCAGGCAGTGGTGTATCTGCTATAGGACGGCAGCAGTGTGTATCTGCTATAGGACGGCGGCAGTGCTGTATCTGCTATAGGACGGCGCAGTGGTGTATCTGCTATAGGACGGCGGCAGTGGTGTATCTGCTTATAGGACGACGAGGTCCGTGTGTATCTGCTATAGGACGGCAGGCCAAAGGCTGTATCTGCTATAGGACGGCAGCAGTGTGTATTGCTATAGGACGGCAGCAAGTGGTGTATCTGCTATAGAGGCGCAGTGGTGTATCTGCTATAGACGGCAGCAGTGTGTATCTGCTATTGGACGGCGGCAGGTGCTGTATTGCTGCTATAGGACGGCGCAGTGCTGTATCTGCTATAGGACGGGCAGCAGGAGCATATCTGCTTATAGGCGGCAGCAGTTGTATCTGCTATAGACGGACGGGCAGCAGTGGTGTATCTGCTATAGACGGCAGGCAATGCTGTATCTGCTATACGGACGGCAGGCAGTGCTGTATCTTTCTATAGGACGGACGGCAGGCAGTCTGGTAATCTGCTATAGACGGACGGCAGCAGTGCTGTATCTGCTAAGGACAGGCAGTGGTGTATCTGCTATTATGGACGGCGGCAGTGGTGTAATCTGCTATAGGACGGCGGGCAGTGGTGTATCTTGCTAATAGGACGGCAGGCAGTGGTGTATCTGCTATAGACGGCGGAGCAGTGCTGTATCTGCTATAAGGCGCGGCGTTAGCTGTATCTGCTATAGGACGGACCTGCGGCAAGTGTGTATCTCTATGAGGACGGACGAGCGGCAGTGCTGCTTATCTGCTATAGTGAGGACGGCGGCAAGTGCTTGTATCTCTATAAGGACGGCGCAGTGTCTGCGATCGTGCTATAGGCGGCGGCAGTGCTGCATCTGCTATAGCGGCGGCGAAGTGCTGTATCTGCTATAGGACGGACGGCGGCAGTGCTGTATCTGCTTATTAGGACGGAACGGCGGCAGGGCTGTATCTGCTATAGGACGGACGGCGGCAGTTGCTGTATCTGCTATTAGGTCACGGACGGCGGCAGTGCTGTGATCTGCTATAGGACTGAAATAGGACGGACGGCGAGTGCTGTATCTGCTATAGGACGGTGCGGCTCGGGCAGTGCTGTATCTGCTATAGGACGGACGGCGGCAAGTGCTGTATCTGCTATAAGGTTGACGGACGGCGGCTCAGTGCTGTGTATCTGCTTTTATAGGAACGGGACGGCGCAGTGCCTGTATCTGCTATGACGAGCAGTGTTAATCGCTTGGACGGCGGCAGTGCCTGGTATCTGCTATAGACGGCGGGCAGTGCTTATCATGCCATAGGACGCGCGGCAGTGCTGTTCTCTGTAGGACGGCGGCAGTGCTGTATCTGCTATGAGACGGCGGAGTTGCTGTATTCTTCATATAGGAACGGCCGGCAGTGCTGTAAATCCTGCTATAGGAACGCGCAGTGCTGTATCTTGCTATAGGACGGGCAATGCTCGTCAATCTGCTATGAGGACGGCGCGGCAGTGCTTGCATCTGCTTCGAGTGACACGTGACGGCGGCAGTGCTGCATCTGGATAGAGACGGGGCAGTGCTTGCATCTGCTATTAGGAAGGGCGGCAAGATGCTGCATCTGCTATAGGACGGCGGCCAGTGCTGCAGTCTGCTATAGGGACGGCTGGGCAAGTGCTCGATCTGCTATAGGACGGCGGCAGTGGCTGTATTCTGCTACTAGGGACGGCGGCAGTGCTGTATGCTGCTATAGGATGGACGGCTCAGTGCTGTATTTGCTATAGGCGGACGGGCGGCAGTGCTGTATCTGCTATAGGTACGGACGGCGGCAAGTGCGGACGTTGCGAGGCCATGCTGCTGCTATAGACGGCGGACTTAGCAAAGGGACCGGCAGTGCTATGCTTAGGCGCAGTGTAATCTGCTATAGGACGGACCTCGATGCGCGTTAATTTCATCTTATTCCTGGTTCAGCAAAGCCGCAAAAATAATCATCCCTCACTATATTCTCTGTGTTCTCGTCGATGATTTTGGAACTAGCTTTTTCTTACTCTATGATCCTTCTTCTGCAATCTTGTTTCAGGCCGGCAGTGCTCGTATCTGCTTACAAGGACGGCGCATGGCTTGATCTGCTATTGACGGCGGGCAAGTGTGGTATCTGGGCTATAGGACGCGCGCAGTTGCTGTTAATCTGCGTATCAGGACGGACGCGGGCAGTGACTGTATTCTTGCTATAGGGAACGGACGGCGGCAGTGCCTCGTATCTGCCTATAGGCACGGCGGCGGCAGGCTGGCATCTTGCTATAAGGAGCGGACGGCGGGCAGTTGCGCATCATGCCTATTAGGACGGCGCAGTGTGCATCTTGGCTATAGGACGGCACGGCAAAGTCTGGCTGTATCTGCTAATGGAGGACGGGGCAGTGCTGGTATCTGTTATAGGTACGGACGGCGGCAGGCGCATTGTCATCTGCTATTAGGGTTACGGACCGGCCGCAGTGCTGTACTCTCTTAGTAGTGACCGGACGCGGCAGTGCTGTATCTGCTATAAGGGCGCGGCAGGTTTGCTGTATCTGCTATGAGGACGGCGGCAGTGTGTAATCTGCTATAGAGCGACCGGGCAGGCTGTATCTGCTTATAGGAGACGCGGCATGCTGTATCTTGCTATGGACGGACGGCGGCATGCTGTATTTCATTCATAGGACGGCGGCAGTGTGTATCTGCATGAGGTAGGGATCTTCGGACGGCGGCTAGGGTGGTCTGCTGTACGCGGCAATTATCTGCTATAGCGACGCAGTGTTGTATGGGCGGCGTTGTATGTTGACGGCGTGTATCTTGCTAATGGACGGCGGCAGTGCTGTATCGATGCGCCGGTTTTCTGCTATAGAGACAGTGTATCTGCTATAGGACGCAGCTGGTCTGTAATCTTCTAAGGACGGCGCAGTTGCTTGTATCTGCTATAGGACGGCGCAGTGCTGGTATCTTGCTATAGGACGGGCAGTGATGTATCGTGCTATTAGGACGGCAGCGGCGAGCTGTATCTGCTATAGGACGACGGCAGTGCGGTATCTGCTTATCAGGCGGCGGCAGTGCTGATCTGCTATAGAAGGTCGGCCAGTGCTTGGTAGCACGTGATGTACTCTGCTATAGGACGGCAGCAGTGGTGTGCATCTGCTATTTGGACGGCAGCAGTGCTGTATCATGCGTATTAGGACGAGCAGGTATCGTAAGACGTAGCGGGTGTATCTGCTATATGGAGCGCGCAGTGTGCCTTATCTGCTTAGGAGCGCAGCAGGCTGTATCTGCTATAGGACGGCTACGGCAGTTGTGTATCTGCTATAGGACGCGACGGCAGTGCTGTATCTGCGTAGTAGGACGCCACAGTGCGGTATCCTGCTATAGACAGACGGGACGTACCGACTAGAGGGCGTGTGTATCTGCTATTAAGGACGCAGCAGGTGGCTGAGTATCTGCTATAGGACGGCAGGCAGTGGCTGTATTCTGCTATAGGACGGCAGGCGTGTGTTATCGCTAGTAGGACGGCGGCATGTGGCTGTATCTGCATAGACGCGCGGCAGTGCTGTATTGCATATACGGACGGCGGCAGTGCTGGTATCTGCTAAGGACGCGCAGTGTGTATCTTGCCTATAGAGCGCTGTACTTGCGAGCGTGGTGATCTGCTGAGGTAGCAGCGTCGTGATCTGCTAGGACGCAGCATGTTATCTGTCTATCAGGACGGCGCAGACTGTATCTGCTATAGGACGGCAGAGCGTGCTGTATGCTGATTGGGACGGCGGGCATGCTGTACTGATATAGGGCAGCAGGTCTATGCTATAGGAACGCGCAGTGCTGTATCTGCTATAGGGACGCACGGTATCGCCGGAGCACAGATGCATAGTATCTGCTATTAGGACGGCGGCATCGGTATGTGCGCATCGGGGCGCAGTGCTTTCTGCTATAGGACGGCAGCATCTGTATCGCTATAGGACGGCAAGCGTGCGTTATCTGCTATAGGACGAGCGCGGCTGTATCTGCTATAGGACGCGGCCAGTGGTCTCTTAGACGGCTGTTATTCTGCTATAGGACGGCGGCGTGCTGTATCTTACTAAGACGGCGTGCTGATGTATAGGGAAGGCTGTATCTCTATAACGGAGCGCTAAGTGATCCTATGGCTCGCTTTGCATTCTATAGGACGCAGTGCTATCTGCATAGGACTGGCAGTGGCAGCTAGGACGGCATCGATCTGCTGTAGGCGCAGTCTTTTCTTATATAGGTTCGTCTAGGCTTTTTAATCATGAAAATGAATAATATTTTAGGGACATGAGACTCTGGACCTAGATCAGCACTAACACTAGACTCTACTGTTTGAGAAACAATCCAGAAGTCAAGTCCCCACCAATAGGATGTACTGCTGAGGTGCTTCGTGTGACCACCAAACCACACCATTCCTGTGACTGGTCTCTGTTGAGCATTTCCTGTTTGCATGGCAACAAGTCAAGAAATTCAAGAAGTCAGAACGACACCAATAGAGATGCTAGAGTGAGTGGCTCCACCACCTACACCGTCCTGTGACTGGTCTCTCTGTAACATCTGTATTCACATAATGACAGGCCACTGCACAAGTGTCAATGACGTAACAGTCCAGTTCACACACACGCAATATAACGACCAGTGACTTCAGAACAAAACCACTCAACTTTCGAAAAACCAGGAGAAAGACGTTTGTTTCTTAAAGCACTAAAAAAAAAATGGGGTAACATTTGGACAAAAAGTCAAAAGAAAAATTTCGGTGATCAAAATTAGCAAACTAAAAACACTCAAATTATAGAGGGAATTGATCCCTCCTGTTTTCTTACACTCTAGTCTCAGCTTCACATCCGTTCAAGTAAACGACCACGTCCTCTCGCTTGAGCCTTTCATGAGAGAGGGGACTGGTAGACAAGGGAAATGCACGTCCAATTGGAGTGTGTTGAGAGAGGGAGATGAGTGTGTGTGTGTGGGGGGGGGGAGGGGGTGGTGTTTCTAACCCCTTTGAGAGGCACTCAGCGTAGTAGTCAGCACTACCCACTGATGGGCACAGGACGTGCAGTTCAACATCTATTCAGCGTTGGTTCAATGTAATTTTCATTAAAAATGATGTGAAAACATTGCATTCAACCGTGGTGCCCAGTGAGATAGGCTGCATCTCTAAGAGCCTGAACAGCGTAAACCCTGCCCGGCTGGCCGCAGGCCAGAGCGAACCAGAGAGAGAACATTTAGAGAGGGAGAGAGAGAGAGCGTGTCATTATATTTATTAATTTCACTAATCACCTATCGATGATATGCTTCCTTTCCTATAGCCTTTTGCTTTGCCAACGTATAAAAGCACCTAACTATTCCCAAGGCCAATAAAGATACAATTGAGATTCAAACCGGAAATTGTGAGCGGAAGTGTGGCCAGAGAGAGAGAGAGGAGAGGCAACTATCCTCAACTCAGACAATGGCCACATTGACAACAGGCCCTAACACAGATTTCAGCCATCCCCCCTCCATCCAGCCCTTCCCCTCCAGTCCCTCCACCCTATTGTCATTAAGCCCCCTTCATCTCTTTATCCCCCTATTGAGATGGAGCAGGGGGCAGTTGAGAGAGTGCGGAGGAGAGACAGGGAAGAGAAGAGAATGGGAGAGACGGAGGGCAGAAGGGAGAGAAAGAGAGAGAGAGAGGGAGGGGGCAGAGAGGAGAGAAGAGAGAGAGAAGGAGGAAGAGACGATGAGAGGACGAGAAGGAGCGAGGCAGGGGAGACAGAAGACGAGGAAGGAGAGTAGAGAAGAGAGAGAGAGAAGAGAGAAGATGAGAGGAGCGCAGCGATGGTTGCAGAGAGGGACGAAGAAAGAGAGCCGCAGGAGCACGTTGTGTTGAGCCGGGTTCATGGAAGGGAAATAAATAATCCAAAGGTGAAAATGAAATGTAAATCACGAGACGGCTGCAAACACCTCCATCCCACATGAGAACTATTTATAGATGGATAGAGCATGATCAAGAGAGAGAGGGACTGAGGGAGAGAGCAAGAAAGAGAGAAAGGGACAGAGGGAGAGAGAGCACAAGAAAGACAGCTGAATGGAGAATACATGAGAGAGAGAGAGAGAGAGAGACCAAGAGAAAGTGAGAGGGGAGGGGGCATGGCGCAGCTAATTCAGTAATTGACACTGGGAGACATGGACGAGGAAAGAGAGCTTCCTCTCTGTTTCCTTAATTCAACCAACTCAGCCTCAGAGAAGAGGGGGATGAGAGCAGAGAATGGGCACAGAGTAGAGAGGGAGAGAATAAGTGAGAGGGAGGGAGGAGACAGTGATTCATCCTCTTGGAGACCAGCCTTGTATGAAAACTGCACTTTAACGGCCTATTTACTGTGGACACACACACACACACACACACACACACGGTCTGATGCTGTGCTGCTGTACAATGGTTTGGTTTTAATACAACTCTGAATGAGGCCAGAGAGAGATTGGGCACACGGGAGGGAGAGGGTAACAACTACCTTTACAAAGACATCCCTGGGTTAGGCTAAAAGGATGGCCGGTTTAGAGGTGGTTTTCATCAGCCCTAATTTGAGACAAAATTGTGTCTTACTTATTCAAAGAGTTTTCATTGGTGGTCCTTCTAACCATTTCTTTACCAGAAAAACAGCACGAGGCYAGTCTGTTCACTGTAGACCCAAATAACTGTTCCAATATAACCTCCTCCTTACTTTCAACACAAACTAATTCAGGCCTGAGCATGTGGAGGAACGATTAGTCAGACAAACTCCTAGGATCCAGCCTTACCTTCAGCCCGTATCTGACAGCATCAATGACACACCTGTCCCTTTTTATCTGTTGTGACTGATCCCTCGTCCTTTGTGCTCAACCACCTGTAGATCCTATTTAGTCAACTCAATATGCATGCAATCTACCCACATCCTGAAACACCTGTACCATCCATACCAGCCTGTACCCATCCCTAGCCCATTGTTCCAGCCTTGACCCAGCCTGACCCCCAGGACCCAGCCTCTATCCTTCCAGCCTCTACCCATCCCTTCCCCTAGCCCATTACCCAGCCTGTTCCCAGAACCCCAGTAGCGCATTTACTTCCCTGGCAGACCTTCTCCTCAGGGGTGTTGTGTACTTATCCCTGCCTAGACGGAGGGGATCAGATGGGGCTAGGCAGCACCTGTATCATGTGCTCCTGGAGCTGCAGGAATCCTGGTGGGCCTGAACTAATGCTGTCCTAATCTAGTCTGGGACCATTAGGACATAGAAGTTTCATCTATCACAGACACACACCAGCAGCTTAGAGGGTTTGACTCTCAGGCCTCGGGGCTTCCCTCAGGAGCAGATCACTGGATGAACGACCGCACTGACCCAGTGGTAGTAACGCCTGTTAACAACCTAAAAACACTCACCTACTCACTGGCCACTCACCAAGGCCTGTCATGTCTGCTGTCAGTCTGTCTCTCTGTTTTTCTCTCAGTGGCTAGTGGTGCATGTTGGAGCAGTGTTTTCATGTGTTTGTGACTGTGAGTAAGGTGGTGCTAGCCTTAGTTTGGTGTGTTTGTGACTGTGAGTACAGGTGGTGCTAGCCTATATGTTGGTTGTTTGTGACTGAGTACAGGTGGTGGTAGCTGTATGTCGGTGTGTTTGTGACTGTGAGTACAGGTGGTGCTAGCCGTATGTCGGTGTGTTTGTGACTGTGAGTACAGGTGGTGCTAGCCTTATGTCGGTGTGTTTGACTGAGTACAGGTGGTGCTAGCCTTATGTCGGTGTGTTTGTGACTGTGAGTACAGGTGGTGCTAGCCTTATGTCGGTGTGTTTGTGACTGTGAGTACAGGTGGTGCTAGCCTTTGTCGGTGTGTTTTGACTGTGAGTACAGGTGGTGCTAGCCGTGTGTTTGTGACTGTGAGTACAGGTGGTGCTAGCCTTATGTTTGTGTGTTTGTGACTGTGAGTACAGGTGGTGCTAGCGGTATGTCGGTGTGTTTTGACTGTGAGTACAGGTGGTGCTAGCCTTATGTCGGTGTGACTGAGTACAGGTGGTGCTAGCCTTATGTCGGTGGTTTGTGACTGTGAGTACAGGTGGTGCTAGCCGTATGTCGGTGTGTTTGTGACTGAGTACAGGTGGTGCTAGCCTTATGTTGGTGTGTTTGTGACTGAGTACAGGTGGTGCTAGCCGTATGTCGGTGTGTGTCTCCTCTGTTTGAATAGTGGTCAAACAATAGTGTATATGTTTTGTGTTGTGGTTGGACCGTGTGCGTGCGTGGACCGTGTGCGTGCGTGCGTGATGTGTGCACATACGGAGTAACCAAACATCAGGAACAGCTTCCTAATATTGAGTTGCACCAGCCCCCTTTTCCCCTCAGAACAGCTTCAACTCGTCAGGTCATGGACTCTACAAGGTGTTCGAAAGCGTTCTTTAACCTGTCTCCTTCCCTTCATCTACACTGATTGAAGTGGATTTAACAAGTGACGTCAATAAGGGATCATATCTTTCAACTGGATTCACATGGTCAGTCTGTTATGGAAAGAGCACACTTGTGGTATGTGTCATGCCTGAGTAAACAACACGTGTGTGTTTGACACTGTGTGTGTGAGCTTGCCGTTCCAGCAGGACAGGGTATGTTTTCTCTCTCACCCTGCCCTGGATGTGTACACCGTCTCTCTGCAAGGTTTCAGTTTTGTCAGTGAGCAGCGTGAGTTCTGCATCACCAGTCAAAGCAGGTTATTTATAGACCTGCTGTATTAATTTGAGCAGAGGAGCAACATTACACCTCGTCTTAGCACGATAGACTGTATGTACATATCGCTATGTTTTTTCCCCCTCATGTTCTCTCTTCAACATACACAAACACAACCCCCTCACCCTCTTGCATGCTATCTCTCACATTGCGTGTACATTTTGTGTAAGGGAAGGGGAAATGTATAGTTTCCTGTCAGGGGTTTGGCCTTTAACACAGATAACTATAATGTGCTACAGCTTCTGTGTGCTACAGCTTCTGTGTGCATGTGTGTCAGCTCAGTCTCATCCTGACACCAGCTAGTAGCCTGCCTACATGGAGTAGAGTCTCTCTGTCTCTCATCCTCTGTCTCTTCTAGTAAATATGACCTATAATTACAATATTTTAATTATGTTAGGAAGCAGATTTTCTGTGTTTTGAATGGTGTGGGCATTCCCCAACAACAGAATGGTGTGGCATCCCCAACAACAGAATGGTGTGGGCATTCCCCAACAACAGAATGGTGTGGGCGTATACCGGTCATTAAAGTAGACCGCTGATTGGCCAGCTCGGCCAGAATCAACAACATTATTTGGGTATGAGTTAACAGAATATGAACTTTAAAAAGTGAGATTTTAACTGGAAAGATGCCTTAAATTGATGCCCTGGAATCCAAATGGATATGCTCCGTTTCACCGTAGTAAATGTTGAAACGGAGAATCTGTTTGAGGCTCTTAAGTTGGAGTCTAATGCTGTGGAAAACATCAATGATCCCAACGCCTTCCGCCTGCTCCTCCCATCATCTCTCATTCGTATGTTAGAGAGACTGGGCAAGGTCCATTCTTTTTGGGGGAAATGGTATCAAGTATTTGTTAGATTTATGTTAAGATTTAGGCAATAGATTACCACAAAATCTGGCCCAAAAGCATCTTGGTGTAAAATTGTAAGATTATATACTTATATATTTATATTATTATATATATTATTTGTTTTTCACCAATCAAAACACAACTCAACATCTGTCTGAGACACAAACCAGCTCCTTTTATACTTAATGTAGTTCTACTTCTATGAAATACACTGTTCATGTAATATCTACCCATATTCTTAGAATGATGATGTTTATTTAAGTGCTTCAAAGAGTCCTGAATGTTTTAATATGTTGGCAATGTGGTTAAGGTGAGAGGTGTGCCAAGGTAGTGACTGAGAGAACCTGTGCAGGTATTTCAAGCAGTTTAAACAGAACGAGTTCATCCCAGCCGTAGTGACTGTGGAGCCTTGCTCATTCCTGTTGATTCAGCAGTGAGTCGGTTAGATTCAGGTTGGCTGTCTCCTGACAGCCGTAACATTTGAATGTAACCAGCGTGTATCCGGTAGGGTCAGGTAAATTCAGGTGAGTTCAGACCTGACAGCAGTGAGTCAGGTTAATTCAGGTTGGCTGTCTCCTGACAGCCGTAACATTTGAATGTAACTCAGCGGGTATCGGGTAGGGTCAGGTAAATTCAGGTGAGTTCAGACCTGACAGCAGTGAGTCAGGTTAGATTCAGGTTGGCTGTCTCCTGACAGCCGTAACATTTGAATGTAACTCAGCGGTGTATCCGGTAGGGTCAGGTAAATTCAGGTGAGTTCAGACCTGACAGCAGTGAGTCAGGATCAGGTAGATCCTGTCTCTCAGGATGTTGGTGGCATAAGGACTTGACTAACTGGGTCCTACAGGTGGTCGTTCACTGAGCAGGTAAATAAAGGTAAACTCAACTATCCAAACAGTCTGGTGAAAAACAAACACAACTCAACATCAGTCTGAGACACAAACCAGCTCCTTTTATACTTAATGTAGTTCTACTTCTATAAAATACACTGTCCATGTAATATCAAGTCAGTTAAGAACAAATTCTTATTTTCAATGACGGCCTAGGAACAGTGGGGTTAAACTGCCTTGTTCAGGGGCAGAACGACAGATTTGTACCATGTCAGCTTAGGGATCGAACTTGCAACCTTTCATTTGCTAGTCGAACGCTCTAACCACTAGGCTCACCTTTGGGGGGCAGGGTGAGTTAGGTCTGCTCTATACCAAATTAGCATCCCCCTGAGTCCCTGTTTCACACCTGGTAGTTTTGTGAATGGGACTACCAGCTCTCTGTAACCTAGAGGGCAACCAGTGGGTCCGTCTCCTCTATACCAGGTTCCTTTTCAGGATGACAATGTCTGTATTTCCGATTTATTTGTGAAGTCCAGGTTCCTGCTCTTTAGGCCAAAGGCAGATGACCTCAGACCTTTGGATATTCCAGGATGAGATAGTTAAGGCTTTGTGTTTCCATAAAAGTGTCCGATGTTGTTGGTCGTGTGGTTTGCCTCAGGCCAGTAAGTGTGAGTAGTCCAGTCAATAGAAACAGACCTGACTTCTTTTTCTCTCAGGATGTGAGTAGAGGATTTTAATAATGACTAACGGGGATCTACAGGCGTTTGAGCTGAAGGGACCAGAGAATGTTCTAATAGATAGAAGACAGCAGTGAGTCAGGCCAGGTACAGGTGATCTATATGGACCTGATTGTTTCAGGATGTGGCTAGATTGCATGCGTATTGAGTTGACTAAATAGGATCTACAGGTGGTTGAGCAAAAGGACGAGGGATCAGTCACAACAGATAAAAAGGGACAGGTGTGTCATTGATGCTGTCCAGATACGGGCTGAAGGTAAGGCTGGATCCTAGGAGTTTGTCTGACTAATCGTTCCTCCACATGCTAAGGCCTGAATGTTTTGTGTTGAAAGTAAGGAGGAGGTTATAATTGGAACAGTTATTTGGGTCTACAGTGAACAGACTGGCCTCGTGCTGTTTTTTCTGGTAAAGAAATGGTTAGAAGGACCACCAATGAAAACTCTTTGAATAAGTAAGACACAATTTTGTCTCAAATTAGGGCTGATGAAAACCACCTCTAAACCGGCCATCCTTTTAGCCTAACCCAGGGATGTCTTTGTAAAGGTAGTTGTTACCCTCTCCCTCCCGTGTGCCCAATCTCTCTCTGGCCTCATTCAGAGTTGTATTAAAACCAAACCATTGTACAGCAGCACAGCATCAGACCGTGTGTGTGTGTGTGTGTGTGTGTGTGTGTGCCACAGTAAATAGGCCGTTAAAGTGCAGTTTTCATACAAGGCTGGTCTCCAAGAGGATGAATCACTGTCTCCTCCCTCCCTCTCACTAATTCTCTCTCCTCTCTACTCTGTGCCCATTCTCTGCTCTCATCCCCCTCTTCTCTGAGGCTGAGTTGGTTGAATTAAGGAAACAGAGAGGAAGCTCTCTTTCCTCGTCCATGTCTCCCAGTGTCAATTACTGAATTAGCTGCGCCATGCCCCCTCCCTCTCACTTTCTCTTGGTCTCTCTCTCTCTCTCTCTCTCTCTCTCCTCCCTCATGTATTCTCCATTCAGCTGTCTTTCTTGTGCTCTCTCTCCCTCTGTCCTTTCTCTCTTTCTTGCTCTCTCCCTTCAGTCCCTCTCTCTCTGATCATGCTCTATCCATCTATAAATAGTTATCATGTGGATGGAGGTGTTTACAGCCGTCTCGTGATTTACATTTCATTTTCACCTTTGGATTATTTATTTACCTCCCATGAACCCGGCTCCACTCTCCTCGCTCTCTTTCTCTCCCTCTCTGCCCCATTCGCTCCTCTCTCTCTCTCTCTCTCTCTCTCTCTCTCTCTTCTCTCCCTCTCTGCCCCCTCCGTCCTCTCTCTCTTCTCCTCTCTCTCCTCTCTCTCTCTCTTTCTCTCCCTCTCTGCCCCTCCGCTCCTCTCTCTCTCTTCTCTCCCTCTCTCTGCTCCCTCCGTTCCTCTCTCTCTCTCTTTCTCTCCCTCTCTGCTCCTCCGTTCCTCTTCTCTTTCTCTCCCACTCTGCCCCCTCCGCTCCTCTCTCTCTCTCTTTTCTCTCAAATAAAGGGGATAAAGAGATTGAAGAGGGGCTTAATGAACACCACTGGGTGGAGGGACTGCGAGAGTGGAGGGGGGATGGAGGGGGGATGGCTGAATCTGTTAGGGCTCTGTGTCAGCTGGGCATTGTTCTGGTTTGAAGGATAGTCTGCCTCTCTCTCTCTCTCTTCTGCCACACATTCGCTCACAAATCTCGGTTGAATTCAATGTACTTTAATTGGCCTTTTGGGAAGTTTAGGTGCTTTTACGTTGCCAAAGCAAAGAGGCCTATAGGAAGGAACATATCATATCGAAGGTGATAGTGAAAATAATAATAATAATGACACCTCTCTCTTCTTCTCCTCTCTAAATGTCCTCTCTCTGGTTCGCCTCTGGCCTGCGGGCCCCAAGCACAGGGCAGGTTCGCTGTCTTCAGGCTGGGCTCTTTAGAGATGCAGCCTATCCACTGGGCACACACTGGTTTGAATCGAATGTTTCCACATCATTTTAATGGAAATTACATTGAAACCCAGCGTGGAATAGATTTGTGAACTGACGTCTGTGCCCAGTTGGGTAGTGCTGGACTACCTCGCTTTGAGTGGCCTCTCAAAGGGGTTAGAAACAACCCCCCCTCCCCCTCCCCCCACACACACACACTCATCCTCCCTCTCTAAAACACCCCAATTGGACGTGGCATTCCCTTGTCCTTACGAGTCCCCTCTCTTCTGAAAGGCTAAGCGAAAGACGGTGGTCTGTTTCTTGAACGGATGTGATCTGAGACCTAGAGTGTAGAAAAACAGGGGACAATTCCTCTTATTTGAGTGTTTTAGGTTTGCTACTATTTGATCACTTTTTGTGAGTTTTTGTCCCAAATGGTACATTTTATTTAGGTGGCTTTAAAGGCAAACCAAACGTCTTTCCCTGTGTTTTGAAAGTTGAGTGTGTTTGTTCTGAGTCACTGGTCGTTAATTGCTGTGTGTGTGACTGACTGTCACATCATTGACATTTGCCAGCTGGCCGTGTCTTATGTGAACATGGAGTTTAGCAGAGCAGCACAGTCCACAAGGACGGTTGTAGGGGTGGCAGCACTCATCTGGCATCTCTAATGGTGTGTCTGTCTGACTTCTTGAATTCTTCTGACTGTTGCATGAAACAGCGATGCTCACAGAGACCCAGTCACAGGAATGGTGGTTTGGTGGTCACGAAGCACTCAGCAGTACATCCTTGGTGGACTTGGACTTCTGGATCTGTTATTCACAACCAGTGTCTAGTGTTAGTGCTGATCTAGGATCAGATTCCATGTCCGCTATAATATTTATTCTTTTTCATGATCAGTCACTAAGTAGCGCCTATACTGTAGTTATGCGCGTTTATATCAGGATACAGCTCTGCGCATACTTCGGTCCATGCATAGACATAGATTAGCTACCGTCTCGTGCCGCTTGCGTCCTATAGCAATACAGCACTGTGGCCGCCTGTGGCCTTCTTTATAGTAGATACAGCACTGCCGCCGTCCTATAGCAGATACAGCACTGCCGCCTCCTATAGCAGATACAGCACTGCCGCCGTCACTAT
>NW_019945320.1:21940-33687 GCF_002910315.2 Salvelinus sp. IW2-2015
TTTGGTTCCTGTTGAGGTAGGATGTGAAACGTTGATTTGGGTTTGACCAGACACACCCAAGGGAAGGGCCGTTAAACAAATGTTACTGAGCAGCCCTATTGTTCCTCCCCGTTGTAGCGTCTTCTGGCCTAAGTCAATATTTGACCAAGACCCTGGTGATAGTAGTAGTGAGAGAGCAGTCACAATGGGACCCTGCCTGGGGTTAAAGACGGGTCATTAAGCCTAAAACGGCGTGTGAGGCTACCACACAGCTATCTGTCTTCTTGGAACAGGAGGACAAATATGTTTGTTGCTCTGCTAAAGTTGTAAGTTTGTGAGTCGCGACTTGCCTCCCTCTCGTGTCTCTGTCGGGTCTCCCTCCGTCTCTCGCTGTCTCTCGCGCGGTCTGTTACGTTCCAAGCAAGAAAACCAAATAATGTCGCTCAAACAAGGGGAAACTAACGAAGAGTCACTGACAACCACCAAAAGGAAACAGGTGGGTTATAGGAGGGGTTCTGAAAGACGCTCATGGGGGTGTCCACTGAAAGTTGACTAACAACAACAACTGGAACTTAAGACCCCCACCACGAGACCCACTACATTTGCCCCAGAACAGGCAAACAAATAAAACCCACACCAAACTAAAGACAGGAAGCAAACCAAAAAGTGGAGCAAAATGAAAACAGGAAAGATAAAGGATTGTTTGTCTGTTCCACGTCTCTCAAGAGCACTGGGCCAGCCACTCTTAAATAGCACCTGGGCCAGCCATCTTAAATAGCACCTGGGCCAGCCACTCTTAAATAGCACCTGGCCAGCCACTCTTAAATAGCACCTGGGCCAGCCACTCTTAAATAGCACCTGGCCGCCACTCTTAAAGCACCTGGGCCAGCCACTCTTAAATAGCACCTGGGCCAGCCACTCTTAAATAGCACCTGGGCCAGCCACTCTTAAATAGCACCTGGGCCAGCCACTCTTAAATAGCACCTGGGCCTGCCACTCTTAAATAGCACCTGGGCCAGCCACTCTTAATAGCACCTGGGCCAGCACAGGTGAAACACCTTCCACTAACGAGATGGCAAACCAGTAAGCTGTAACACATACTGACTAATGAAGACACCAATCAGTGTGCCCTACGTGCTAATATTCCATCTTCAAAACATAAATGAAAAAACAACCTGTAACAGTCAGTCTCTCTCTGTTTCTCTGTGTCTGGTAGCCCACTGCAACCCAGTCCAGTCTGCCAGGGAGAGCAGGTTCTCCTCTCTATCTCAGTCTGTCTGACTCTTGCCAGGGAGCTGGACTGAAACGCTGATCGGACATACGAAATCTAACCTGCATACAGTATAGCACTTTATGTGAGTGAGCAGCAGCAGTGAATGTCCCTGTATGACTGGGATTGGTCTGAAAAGCTTATATTCCTTCTTGGCCCTATAAATATTTGAGAGTCAACTCTGTCTCGCTCTCTTGTCTGTCAGCTGTTGTGCAATATGCGTTGGAGACCTGTTTGTTTGTGTGTTGTGTTGTGTGTGTGTATGGGCTGGGAGATTTGATCCATCAGACAGGAAGTGGTCTGCTGTTGTGTATAAGATGCTGATGGAGACAGACATCCCTGATAAAGGAAGAGGAAAGGGAAGAGACAATGCGAGAGAGGGAGAGAGTTAATGAATGTATGAATCCCTAGTATCTGGGTACAGCACTGTGTGGTCTGGAACATGGGAAGAAGAGACTGGCAGCCCATCCCTAGACTCTACTCAGCCAGTACCTATCCCAACCCTAGCCCATACCCAGCCTGTACCCGTCACTAGCCTCTACCCAGCCAGTACCTAATCCCAACCCTAGCCCATACCCAGCCTGTACCCGTCACTAGCCTCTACTCAGCCAGATACCATATTCCCAAACCCTAGCCCATACCCAGCCTGTACCCGTCATTAGCACATTCTATCCTAGTCCTAGTATACTCTATTCCCAACCAGCCCATCAGGCTTACCCCGCTCACTAGACACAATCTACCCGAGGCTGCTGCCACCTATATAGACCCATGCCCGTTACTTACTCCACTCGCCTCATGGCTCTACTCCTTAACCCTACCTCTCCAGTTACCCCATTCCCATACCTACTAGTGACGCTGTAACCTTTCCTCCATGGTGTACCCCCTGCCTGTAATCCACCGAGCTCCAGACTACACCGCCTTCCTACGTATCGCCCCGTTAGTACCACTAATCCACTAGTCCAATACACTAATGCCTCGTACCTCCACTTTCCCTTCAAGATAGCGCAGAAAAAGACAGTTCCCATGGGATCCTTGCTCTCTCCTATATTAAGCACACGCTTACACTTCACCTCATTCACACCCTCTACTTGAGCCCCCTGCCGTGCATGACCCATAACCACCCGTACGCAACACCCAATATCATACTCCGCAGGCCACTGTCCCTCTGCTGCTGCGAACACCACGGAACCAAGACACATGCGCTCACTCTCTTCTATTCTCCATTGCCCTCGGACTTCTCCACTACCTCTCCGTTCATCTGCCCCTAGCTCTGAGCCTACCACAAGCCTTGTTCCGCAGAAAGCCTCGCGCTCTCCGACCTCAAAGTACAGCAATCGGAAATTATCTACAGTGATCCATGTGTCGAAGGACACTCTCTCAAAAAGGAACTCCTCAGTATAGAGGAGTGTTGCGGATGGCTAACCTGGTTATCTGCCTCGTCCTCTTAGCGCACGAGGGCGTTGCGAGTAGGGTGCGGGTATCCAGCAGCACACCTGACTAATCCACTGTGCGTCCGTGGTGAGCTAGCAGGACAAGTGCGCATGGCTGTGGCCTCGCACATAAATTGGCTGTCTATAATTCGTATTCTGGATTGTAGGCTCAATTTTATAAGTACACCTAAGAGTTTCATCTCTATCACAGACTACCACCTGACCAGCAGCGTCCCTAGAGAGGTGTTGAAGCTCCTCATGAGTGCGTCTAGAGGGCTTCCGCCTCTAGTCGAACGTTAATCAGCTGAGAATGAAGGATATGACCCACGTTCAGCGGTGAACCCTCAGCTAAGGGTGAGCTATCGTACCTGTATAACAATTCCTCACGTAATACATGCACTCCCCTACTGCACTGGCACCTCCCAAGGGCCAGTGTCATAGATCTCGCCTCGTCCGTCTCCTGGTTCCTTACTGGCCTGGTCATGTGTTCTCTCTCAAGTGGCATAATGTGGTTCTGTCATTGATCATGAGCACGTGTTATATCTATTGGTGTTTGTGACTGTTTGAATGGACAGGAGTGGTTGTTTCTAGCCTTATGTTTGGTGTGTTTTGTGAATCTGTGGTAACAGGTGGAGATCGTCTAAGCTATAATTGAGTTTAATGAGAGTGGATGTTGCGGGTTGTGTCTTCAGACTGATGTTTTTGAGTGTTTTGATGTTGTTGTATTACATATACGACGTTGGTGGTAGCTGTTGTCGGAGACTGTTTGAGATAGATTGAGGTTTACCTTTATTTACATGCTCTAGTGTGTATAGTAGACTCGACCACCTGACCTAGGACCTACGAGTGGTCCGCTCGCACCGTATGGTCCGGTAGTGTTGCCTCACTCAACAGTTGAGCTATCGAGAGTAGGTGCGATCAGCGACTTCTACCCTGATCTGAACTCACTGCTGTCAGGCTGAACTTCACCTGAATTTACTGACCCTACCGGATATGTACTCGGTCTGTGGTAGTTGACATTTTGAGTAAACATGATATAGGTGGTGTGTCAGCGCGAGAACAGCCATGGCCAACCTGAATCTATTGTCTCGTCGTAGCTGTGCTCTGTGACTGTGTCGTAACACGGTCAGGTGCTCTCACCTGAATTTACCTGACCCCTACCCGTATCACTATGCTGCGCTAGTGGTTTTATGTCGACTTTCTCGAGACAGTTTGTTAGGCGGCTGTGCATAGGGTGAAGCGCACTAGCCAACCTGAATATTGTGCTCGAGTGCTGTTCTAGACTGTGCGCACGTACAGGGTGGTGTCAGGCTGCCGTGTTGTCTTCCATTTGACCGTGAAGTTTACCCTGAGGCTCCTAGCGGATTACGCATAGCTCTCTCATGTGCTCTGTGTTTGTGACTCGATTGTGTATTACAAGCGTGATTCAGGTAAGCTAATCGGTGTACGGCTGTCAGGAGACAGCCTCAATAGTCGGCTGTGTTTAGATCTGTAGCCGAGTACAGGTGGCTCGACTAGCCTGCTTGATAGTCTCAGGTACAGGAATGAGCCAAGGCTCCACATCCCTACGCTGTGGATGGAATAGACTCCTGATGCTATAGCGATGTTAAACTGGAACTTGAGACTGCCTGAGCCACAGCGTTCTCTCTAGTCCTCTATTGGCGCACTCTGGCTCACTCGCTTAGCGATCTTGTTTACTCGAATGTTAGGTTAAGAGTGCTAAGCCAGTTTCAGTAACCCTTTTGAATACGTGCGTAACTGTTATGATAGTAACTAGACATCATTCAACTCATCGTAATAAGTGTTGCTAGCCTTATGTTAGGATTGTTTGTTATCTGATGAACTGTGTATTTACAGGTGGTAGATTGCGTGAGGTGACCGAGAACTTCAATGTTACAGAGGTTAGTAGTAGAGGTATGCTCGGCTCTGTTGTTTGTCTCAGACTAGCGTGGATCCATACGCATTTATGTGTAGTAGGTTTTGTTGTTTGTGGTTTGGACCGTGTGCGTTTCGGGTGACCGTTGCGTGCAGTAGCGTGAATCGTGATAGCAAACATACGGAGTATACCAAACATTCAGAACAGCTTCTAATAATTGAGTTGGCTCAACCAGCTCTCCCTTCTCTATTTCCCCTCAGAACAGCTTTACAACTCTTAGTCTAAGGTCATAGGACTCATATATCAGGTTGATTCAGTAAAGCGTTCGATTATCTTACACTGTCTCTTCTTCCCTTCATATCTACACATGATCGATAGTTGTGAGTTGTAACAAGTCGCACGGATCATTATTAGTGTAAGTCTCATTATCGGTTTCAACCTCATGGATATCATCTTATGCAGCTCATCAGGTCATGTATACTGTAAACGAGCAACACTACTTGTGTGAGCTACCTAATTTCTCGTGGCTCCAATGACACATGAGTAAAACTGACGAGACGTGCGCGCTTGTAGGCTCCCTTGACGTCTCTACCTGGATGTGTGTGAGCGCCGTTCCGCGCAGTGACAAGTGGGGTATGAGATTTTCGATCTCGTCATCATCGGCGCTGACCCGCACTGGAGCGTGATAGACCGACTGCGTCCTCTGGCAAAGATGGTTTCGCAAGTTGTTTGGCACGCTTGAGACAGCGTCATAGACTCCAACTGATAATTCGTACCTCCGCAAACGTCTCTACCCTCGCGCTCGAATAATGTCAGAGATTTCATTTTATCTACGGCGGCCTGCATAAGTCGATTAATTTGCAATCAGAGGTGCAGCCAAATCTATTGTTACACCCTGGTCTCTTTTAGCACGAGTAGCGTGTCATGATCACATATCTTCTAATGATTGTGTTCTTTTCCTCCCTCTCTTCGCTCTCTCCTCGTTCAACTTATACTCACATACACAAACAACCCCCTCACCCTCTTTGCCATGGCACTATCTCACATTTTATGTCGTGACATTTTGTGTAAAGAGGAGGGGAAAAGTGTATAGTTTTCCGTGGTCAGGGGTTTGGCCTTTAACACCAGAATACTATAATGTGCTAACAGCTTCTGTGTGTCCATGTGTCTTACATGTCGTGCTACATGTGTGTTAATGCATTCAGTTTCTCGATCTTGGACACCATGGGACTTAGTTAGTCGGGGCGTTTCCGGGCTGCCACCTTACTCGAGCAGGGTGGTTCTCTGGTCTCTTTACTCTTCTGTGATACTTGACTCGTGAGTATAATTCGCACTGCACACATTACTGTTGTATGGGGTAATTGCTACCACACTACACATCTTTGTGTTAGGTTATAGTTATGCGCCACAGCGACCATTTCTTTGCTTGTGTTTGTGAGTAGGATGCCGCTCAGACACCATGGCTCAAAATCAACAGAAAATCCTGCCCTTCCCAACAACCTACAAGACATTGAATTTAAAAATATATGGGTTTTGTAATATAGGTTCATATACTAAAAGGAGACCAGATGGTGATGGCATTCAAGGAGACACCTCACTAACAACCAGAATGGTGGTTAGGGCATTCCCAACAACAGAATGGTGTGGGCGTATACCGGTCATTAAGTAAGACCGCTGATTGGCCAGCTCGGCCAGAATCAACAACATTATTTGGTATGAGTTAACAGAATATGAACTTTTAAAAAGTGAGATTTTACTGGAAAGATGCCTTAAATTGATGCCCTGGAATCCAAATGGATATGCTCCGTTTCACCGTAGTAAATGTTGAAACGGAGAATCTGTTTGGAGGCTCTTAAGTTGGAGTCTATGCTGTGGAAAACATCAATGATCCCAACGCCTTCCGCCTGCTCCTCCCATCATCTCTCATTGTATGTTAGAGAGACTGGGCTAAAGGTCCATTCTTTTTGGGGGAAATGGTATTAAGTATTTTGTTAGATTTATGTTCAAGATTTAGGCTATAGATTACCACAAATATTGGCCCAAAGCATCTTGGTGTAAATACTGATAAAGATTATATACTTATATATTTATATTATTTATATATTATACTTTTTTTTCAAACAACAATCAACACAACTCAACCATCTGTCTGAGACACAAACCAGCTCCTTTTATACTTAATTGTAGTTCTACTTCTATGAAATACACTGTTCATGTATATCTACCCATATTCTTAGAATGATGTGTTTTTTAAGTGCTTCAAAGAGTCTGAATGTTTTAATATGTTGGCATGTGGTTAAGGTGAGAGGTGTGCCAAGGTAGTGACTGAGAGAACTGTGCAGGTATTTCAAGTCATTTAAACAGACGAGTTGCTCCAGCCGTAGTGACTGTGGAGCCTTGCTCATTCCTGTTGATTCAGCAGTGAGTCGGTTAGATTCAGGTTGGCTGTCTCCTGACAGCCGTAACATTTGAATGTAACTCAGCGGTGTATCGGTAGGGTCAGGTAAATTCAGGTAGTTCAGACCTGACAGCAGTGAGTCAGTTTAAGATCAGGGTTGCTGTCTCCTAAGCCGTAACATGATGTAACTCACGTGTATTCGGTAGGGTCAGGTAAATTCAGGTGAGTTCAGACTACAGCAGTGAGTCAGGTTAGATTCAGGTTGGCTGTCTCCTGACAGCCGTAACATTTGAAGAACTCAGCGGTGTATCGGTAGGGTCAGGTAAATTCAGGTGAGTTCAACCTGACAGCAGTGAGTCAGGATCAGGTAGATCCTGTCTCTCAGGATGTTGGTGGCATAAGACTTGACTAACTGGGTCCTACAGGTGGTCGTTCACTGACAGGTAATATAGGTAACCTATTCTATCTCCAAACAGTCTGGTGAAAAAACAACACAACTCAACATCAGTCTGAGACACAAACCCAGCTCCTTTTATACTTAATGTAGTTTCTACTTCTATAAAATACACTGTCCATGTAATATCAAGTCAGTTAAGAACAAATTCTTATTTTCAATGACGGCCTAGAACAGTGGGTTTAAACTGCCTTGTTCAGGGGCAGAACGACAGATTTGTACCTTGTCAGCTTAGGGATTCGAACTGGCACCTTCATTTGCTAGTCAACGCTCTAACCACTAGGCTCACCTTTGGGGCGGCAGGGTGAGTTAGGTCTGCTCTATACCAAATTAGCATACCCTGAGCCTTCCCTGTTTCACACCTGGTAGTTTGGAATGGGACTACCAGCTCTCTGTAACCTAGAGGGCAACCAGTGGGTCCGTCTCCTCTTACCAGGTTTTTTAGGATGACAATGTCTGTATTTCCCGATTTATTTGGTGAAGTCCAGGTTCCTGCTCTTTAGGCCAAAGGCAGATGACCTCAGACCTTGGATATTCCAGGATGGAGTAGTTAAGGGCTTTGTGTTCTTACATAAGTGTCCGATGTTGTTGGTCGTGTGGTTTGGCCTCAGGCCAGTAAGTGTGAAGTGAGTTCAGTTCAATAGAAACAGACCTGACTGTCTTTTTCTCTCAGGATGTGAGTAGAGATTTAATAATGACTAACGGGGATCTACAGGCGTTTGAGCTGAAGGACCAGAGATGTCTCTAATAGAATAAGAGACAGCAGTGAGTCAGGCCAGGTACAGGTCGATCTATATGGACCTGATTAGGCTGGGTATGGGATGGTACAGGCTTGGTATGGGATGGGTACAGGCTTGGTATTGGCTAGGGATGGGTATTGGCTAGGGATGGGTAGAGGCTGGGTACAGGCAGGGTATGGGATGGGTACAGGCTGGGTATGGGATGGGGACTGGATGGGTATGGGATGGGTAGAGGCTAGGGATGGGTACAAGCTGGGTATGGGCACTGGCTGGGTAGAGGCTAGTGACGGGTACAGGCTGGGTATGGGCTAGGGTTGGGATAGGTACTGGCTGGGTAGAGGCTAATGACGGGTACAGGCTGGGTATGGGCTAGGGTTGGGATAGGTACTGGCTGAGTAGAGGCTAGTGACGGGTACAGGCTGGGTATGGGCTAGGGTTGGGATAGGTACTGGCTGGGTAGAGGCTAGTGACGGGTACAGGCTGGGTATGGGCTAGGGTTGGGATAGGTACTGGCTGAGTAGAGTCTAGGGATGGGCTGCCAGTCTCTCTCTCCCATGTTCCAGACCACACAGTGCTGTACCCAGATACTAGGGATTCATACATCATTAACTCTCTCCCTCTCTCTGCATTGATCTCTTCCCTTTCCTCTTCCTTTATCAGGGATGTCTGTCTCCATCAGCATCTTATACACAACAGCAGACCACTTCCTGTCTGATGGATCAAATCTCCCAGCCCATACACACACACACACACACACACAAACAAACAGGTCTCCAACGCATATTGCACACACAGCTGACAGACAAGAGAGCGAGACAGAGTTGACTCTCAAATATTTATAGGGCCAAGAAGGAATATAAGCTTTTCAGACCAATCCCAGTCATCAGGGACATTCACTGCTGCTTGCTCACTCACATAAATGTGCTATACTGTATGCAGGTTAGATTTCGTATGTCCGATCAGCGTTTCAGTCCAGCTCCCTGGCAAGAGTCAGACAGACTGAGATAGAGAGGAGAACCTGCTCTCCCTGGCAGACTGGACTGGGTTGCAGTGGGCTACCAGACACAGAGAAACAGAGAGAGACTGACTGTTACAGGTTGTTTTTTTCATTTATGTTTTGAAGATGGAATATTAGCACGTAGGGCACACTGATTGGTGTCTTCATTAGTCAGTATGTGTTACAGCTGTACTGGTTGCCATCTCGTTAGTGGGAAGGTGTTTCACCTGTGCTGGCCCAGGTGCTATTTAAGAGTGGCTGGCCCAGGTGCTATTTAAGAGTGGCGCCCCAGGTGCTATTTAAGAGTGGCTGGCCTCAGGTTGCTATTTAAGAGTGGCTGGCCCAGGGCCCCAGGTGCTATTTAAGAGTGGCTGGCCCAGGTGCTCTTGAGAGACGTGGAACAGACAAACAATCCTTTATCTTTCCTGTTTCTTTTGCTCCACTTTTTGGTTTGCTTCCTGTCTTTAAGTTTGGTGTGGGGTTTTATTTTGTTTGCCTGTTCTGGGGCAAATGTAGTGGGTCTCATGGTGGGGTCTTAAGTTCCAGTTGTTGTTGCTAGTAACTTCCAGTGGACACCCCCATGAGTGTCTTTCAGAACCCCTCCTAAAACCACACCTGTTTTCTTTTGGTGGTTGTCAGTGACTCTTCGTTAGTTTCCCCTTGTTTGAGCGACATTATTTGGTTTTCTTGTGGGAACGTAACGACCGCGCGAGAGAGGGAGAGACGGAGGGAGACCCGACAGAACACGAGAGGGAGGCAAGTCGCGACTCACAAATGTTACAACTTTAGTAGAGCAACAAACATATTTGTCCTCCTGTTCAAGAAGACAGATAGCTGTGTGGTAGCCTCACACAGCCGTTTTAGGGTTAATGACCCGTCCTTTAACCCCAGGCAGGGTCCCATTGTGACTGCTCTCTCACTACTACTACCACAGGTCTTGGTCAAATATTGACTTAGGCCAGAAGACGCTACAACGGGAGGAACAATAGGGCTGCTCAGGTAACATTGTTTAACGGCCCCTTCCCTTGGGTGTGTCTGGTCAAACCCAAATCAACGTTTGTCACATCCTACCTCAACAGGACCACAGGGAAATAATTATGCTACAGGCAGCCTTTTGAGTAATTCAGGCACAGAACTGCCTCGTGCAGGGTCCCCAACTGGCGGCCCACAGGCTGAATTTGGTAAAACAGATGTAGCCAGAGCAGGAATGGTGTCTGGACCGGCCTGGCGGAGACTCTCCATATAAACAGATGTAGCCAGAGCAGGAATGGTGTCTAGGACCCGGCCTGCCTGAGACTCTCCATATAAAACAGATGTAGCCAGAGCAGGAATGGTGTCTAGGACCCGGCCTGGCCTGAGACTCTCTATAAAACAGATGTAGCCAGAGCAGAATGGTGTCTAGACCCGGCCTGGCCGGAGACTCTCCATATAAACAGATGTAGCCAGAGCAGGAATGGTGTCTAGGACCCGGCCTGGCCTGAGACTCTCCATATAACAGATGTAGCCAGAGCAGGAATGGTGTCTAGGACCCGGCCTGGCCTGAGGACTCTCCATATAAAACAGATTGTAGCCAGAGCAGGAATGGTGTCTAGGACCCGGCCTGGCCGGAGACTCTCCATTATAAAAACAGATGTAGCCAGCAGGAATTGGTGTCTAGGACCCGGCCTGGCCGGAGACTCTCCATCATTAAAACAGATGTAGCCAGAGCAGAATGGTCTAGGACCGGGCCTGGCCTGAGACTCTCCATTAAAACAGATGTAGCCAGAGCAGGAATGGTGTCTAGGACCCGGCCTTGGCCGGAGCTTCTCCAGATATAAACAGATGTAGCCAGAAGCAGGAATGGTGTTCTGGGACCGGCGCTGGCCGAGACTCTCCATATAAACAGATGTAGCCAGAGCAGGAAGGGTGTCTAGGACCGGCCTGGCCGGGACTTCCATATAAAACGAGATGTAGCCAGAGCAGGATGGTGGTCTAGGACCCGGCCTGGCCTGAGACTCTCCATATAAACAGATGTAGCCAGAGCAGGACTGTGTGTCTAGGACCCGGCCTGGCCTGAGACTCTCCATATAAACAGATTACCAGAGCAGGAATGTGTCTAGACCCGGCCTGGCTGAGACTCATCCTATAAAAACAGCGATGTAGCCCAAGGCAGAGAATAGGTTCCTAGGACCCGGCCTGGCCGTTGAGGACTGCTCCATATATAAAACAGATGTAGCCAGAGCAGGAATGGTGTCCTAGGACCCGGACCTAGGCCGGAGACTCTCCATATAAACAGATGTAGCCAGAAGCAGGAAATGGTGTCTAGGACTCCGGCCTGGCCGGAGACCTCTCCATATAAAAACAGATGTAGCCAGAGCAGGAATTGGTTCTTAGGACCCCGGCCTGGCGCTCGCTCCAATAAAACAGGATGTTAGCCAGCAGCAGGAATGGTGTGTCTAGGACCGGCCCTGGCCGAGAGACTCTCCATATAAACAGGATTGTAGCCAGAGCAGGAATGGCGGGGTACTCGGAGCCGTGCTTAGGACGGGCCTGGCGTGAGACTCTCCATAATAAACAGATTGTAGCCAGAGCCAGGAATGGCTGTTCTGGGACCGGCCTGGCCG
>NW_019945320.1:37364-47781 GCF_002910315.2 Salvelinus sp. IW2-2015
CTGGCCCAGGTCTATTTAAGAGTGGCTGGCCCAGGTGCTATTTAAGAGTGGCTGGCCCAGGTGCTATTTAAGAGTGGCTGGCCCAGGTGCTATTTAGATGGCGGCCCAGGTGCTATTAAGAGTGGCTGGCCCAGGTGCTATTTAAGAGTGGCTGGCCCAGGTTGCTATTTAAGAGTGGCTGGCCCAGGTGCTATTTAAGAGTGGCTGGCCCAGGTGCTATTTAAGAGTGGCTGGCCCAGTGCTCTGAGAGACGTGAAAAGACAAACAATCCTTTATCTTTCCTGTTTTCTTTTGCTCCACTTTTTGGTTTGCTTCCTGTCTTTAAGTTTGGTGTGGGGTTTTATTTTGTTTGCCTGTTCTGGGGCAAATGTAGTGGGTCTCTGGTGGGGGTCTTAAGTTCCAGTTGTTGTGTTAGTCAACTTTCAGTGGACACCCCCATGAGCGTCTTTCAGAACCCCTCCTATAACCCCACCTGTTTCCTTTTGGTGGTTGTCAGTGACTCTTCGTTAGTTTCCCCTTGTTTGAGCGACATTATTTGGTTTTCTTGCTGGGAACGTAACAGACCGCGCGAGAGACAGCGAGAGACGGAGGGAGACCCGACAGAGACACGAGAGGAGGCAAGTCGCGACTCACAAACTTACAACTTTAGCAGAGCAACAAACATATTTGTCCTCCTGTTCCAAGAAGACAGATAGCTGTGTGGTAGCCTCACACGCCGTTTTAGGTTAATGACCCGTCTTTAACCCCAGGCAGGGTCCCATTGTGACTGCTCTCTCACTACTACTTCACCAGGGTCTTGGTCAAATATTGACTTAGGCCAGAAGACGCTACAACGGGGAGGAACAATAGGGCTGCTCAGGTAACATTTGTTTACGGCCCCTTCCCTTGGTGTGTCTGGTCAAACCCAAATCAACGTTTGTCACATCCTACCTCAACAGGACCACGAGACTCTCCATATAAAACAGATGTAGCCAGAGCAGGAATGGTGTCTAGGACCCGGCCTGGCCTGAGACTCTCCATATAAAACAGATGTAGCCAGAGCAGGAATGGTGTCTAGGACCCGGCCTGGCCGGAGACTCTCCATATAAGATAGATGAGTCGGCCGGTTGCAGCCCTGCTCTGCCACAGACCCACGTGCACACAAACAGTCTCCAGATTTATCCCTGCCTGCCTGCAAACCATGTGACTGGCTGTCTGGCTGATGCATGGAATGAGATGGCATTACACAGACCGCAGGTTGGTGCATACTGTAAAACAAGCTGTATAACAGAGCTGGAGGGAAGGGTGAGTGGGAGGGAGGGTGGATGAGAGGGAGTGGAGGGAGTGACATGCATATCAAGCCATGGCAAGACATAATTTGCATACCTTTGGTTCCATGTTTCTAAACACAACCGCCAATATAAAGGTCATGAGCGGTGTTYGAATACCCATACTAACATACTGTATACTACCTACTTAATGAGTACACACACTATAAATTCCTTTTAGTATACTGTAAATGAACGGTAACGTTTCAGTTGAGCGTACGCGTCGCCTGTCTACYGGAAGTTGATGCTGTTGCTATGCAACCTCTTGCTAGYGTAACAAATGACTAGCTAGACATTTTACAATTTCGGGTGTGTTCGTAAGTTATCAGATTGTCMGTKTCGCTCTCGGAGCRTTCAGAATGCACACTGGACGCTCTGGCCGAGGAGTAGGGTTGATCTGAGCGTTCAACGGCAGTCAAGGACCCAAGCTAACTGGCTAACGTTGGCTAGCTATTTCCAGACACAAATGAGAGAACACCTCACTCTGACCATTTCACTCACCCTAGCAGAGCTGGTTAGGCTGTTTTCATGTTATCCATATTTTTTGCTGACGATTACTGTCACCGGCCATATTCAACAGGTGTTGAGCATTTGTAAATTCAKCAGTTAYTCTGCGCTCTGGCACWCAGACGWGATTKCTCTRWAATCGGAGTAGATAGCCAGAATTAACAATGTCCACTGAAACGCACAACAACTATACCACTTAGCTAAGAATGATGTGAATAATCAAGTCAATAAACGTTGGGTAGTTAGTTAATATACTGCCTGGCAAGTTCGATTAGCAGCCAACAAATGTTAGCTAGTTACCTAACATACCGGTATTAACATACTGGTATTTTCTTCAAATCTGTAAACGTTGTGAAGCCACGCCCATTTTCTGAAGAATTGCATTATGGGCCCTAAAAGCACGGAAATAGTGTACACATACTTTGGYGAATTTAGCACGACATCCRGGAACATTTGGCATACTAACTATATCCACACTATGACCAATAAGCATACWAYATACTCAATTCACATCACAAATAGTACAGTTAGTGTGGTTAGTATGAGTATTKGAACACAGCTATGGTTTCTCAGAAGCCCCAGCTGCCTGACTGTAGGCTTTTATTATTAAGTGTCGGCTTATTGACAACATGACACACGGCTTGTGAGGGAGGAGTCATCTTAACAGATCTACTGYACACTGGTGATGGAGCTCATTTCCTGACTAAGAGAATGAGAACCAATCAAGTTCTCTGTAAGGGAGAACCAATCATATTGGTCCTTTTTGACACTAGAGAGTAGTGATCCCCTATTRGAGCAGGTATGGAACAAACGCTGCAGTGCATAGCAAAAATATCTCTACASGATTGGTCATCCCTGCTGTAGTAAAGGGACTGAAAGCAGCAGTAGGACACTGTCATGGACTCTAAAGGCAGCAGTACAGGACCACTGCGTCATGGCCTGGCCTTGCACTGTAGAGTTCAGTTCACCACATAGCAGAGACATTAACATTCTTCCACTAGTTATCTGGAGCTCTGTGGCTGAGAGGAGAGACATGAGAGCACCGGTCAGCTGAAGAAGGCAGGCCCACACACCCCTCCTCTCCCCCCTCGCTCTTACAAGCAGGCAGGCCAACACTCATCTCTCCCCCCCACCTTTATTCTCTCCCTCCCTCCTGTCTCTCTCAAACTTCCAAGGCGAGGGGTGACATGTACGCACTGAGCCAACCAACACATCACAGGGAAAGAAGTGAAATGACATACCAGAGCAGAGAGAGTGTGGGAGAGGTGATAATGGAAAATGCAATGTCTCAAATAACCACAGAGAAACATGAGCTCAATTATGAGTTCCACATATGAGGGTTTGTAACGTCTAACACACACACACACACACAATGCCCTGTAGATACATTGGAATGTGTTGACATGACAGGTCACCTGAACCGCGGTACAGCAGGCACAGTGGCATGGCTAGAGGACACAGCGTGCCTCCACTGTCACCGGGCTGTGTCTCTGTTTAGCTTCAGTCAGGAAGACGGGCAGTTGACTATTCCAGTACTTGCATGCTTTTTGGGGGGGGGGGGGGTAACTTTGAAAATAAAAATGATATAGATAGATAAATCTATCTTTTGTCACATTCGTTACCTTACAGCCTTATTCTAAAATGTGGTAAATACACAACTTCCCCAATCTACACAAAATACCCCATAATGACAACAACAACAGGTTTTTAGAAATTGTGTATGATAAAAATTTTTATTCAAAATGAGCGTCAGGTGCATCCTGTTTCCATTGATCATCCTTGTGTTGTTCTACAACTTGATTGGAGTCCACCTGTTGTAAATTCCATTATTGGAAATGGGACAACACACACACAGTCTATATAAGGTCTCACAGTTGAAAGTGCATGTCAGAGCAAAAACCAAGCAATGAGGTCAAAGGGATGTCCGTAGAGCTCCGAGACAGATTGTGTTGGCACAGATCTGGGGAAGGGTACCAAAAAGTCTGCAGCATTGAAGGTCCCCAAAAACACAGCGGCCTCCATAATTCTTAAATGGAAGAAGTTTGCAACCACCAAGACTCTACCTAGAGCTGGCCGCCGGGCCAAACTGAGCAATCGGGGGAGAAGGGCCTTGGTCACTCTGACAGAGCTCCAGAGTTCCTCTGTGGAGATGGAAGAACCTTCCAGGCTAATCAATTCTAAATGGCACTAGCAGTCCGCAAAGTAGCCTACGCGGAAAGTAGACAGGACACATATTTCCCTACTTCAATCAACCAGTGCATTTTGAATGTGATAACTGTCGTTGTTTGGCACGGAACGCAGCGCGTGTATCCCATCAGAGGCATTTATGCCCACCGTCCCACCGCTTTTAAAGGTATTTATTTCTAACAGGCGCTTGTGTCCGAACGCAATTGAGTGAGTGAGACATGGAGGGGAAACTACATTTAGGGACTAGAATTKTGTGATGCTTGCCTTGGTTTAAAAAAAAAAGTGCCCCGCAAATGTACAAATGGAACACTAGAGTCAAAGGAAATTGACGTGCTCGTCAAGACAACAAGCCACAAAGCACATTCCACCAAGAAGTTTAACAGTATTTGAAATAATGGTGATCTCTGGTTAAAGATCGAGTTTTGACTTCCGTTCGACTATTCAATTACGCATACCCATCCCTACTCTGTCACTGCCTCTAACCCTATCCCCGTCACTCAGTCTCTGTCCCCACCTCTAACCCTGTCCCTGTCAGTCAGTCTCTGTCCCCGTTTCTAGACTGTTCCAATCCTTGTCACGAGTGTGTCATGTCATTAGGCTCTCCCTGGCGTCTGCTGTTCTGACCATGCAGCAGAACAGCCCCGGCAGATGAGGTGCTGCTATTTATAGATCCTAAAACAAAAAGGAGCAGGGGGATAAAAAAGTATATTTTTCTTTCTTTCTCTCCCCTGCTCCTTCCTTCGCTGGGTTAGAATATTCCCACAGTGCATCTGTGTTTTGGTCTGGATAAAAAGTGATAGGTCATCGCCCCGTCGTCATCATCCCCCCCTCTCCTTCTCAGTACAATACAGCCTGCCTCGTCATCCACACACAGAGAGACAGAGGACACCGAGGTGGGATCCGATAGCCACACAAACACACCAATCTGTTACTGGCCAGCAGCCGTATACCCTTGAGAAGAAGACAGGCACTACTCCTCTGGCAAAGCCCTGAGAGTTTAAAATGGCCGTTTATATTGCTTTATTATCACACTCAATTTCTGGGGCTGCAAAACKTTGTTTTCAGAGAGCRGGGTGCCCTACTTTCCCCTTGCGGTAGGGGGTGAACACAGACCTTCATGTGATGTAATAGTCTGTGACAGCACGGCAGCCTCAGAGTTGAAGGAGAGTTGAACACCTTCCCTCAACCCTCACAGCSTTTTTCCTCATGGCCTACGCTCCAGGAGAAGKAAAAGACAAAGTAACAAGTCCAGCCCAATAGTGTTTGYGGAAAGGCGCACCAAACGTGACATTTGACCCAAAAGCTACTGTAAAATTGACATTCCTKCAAGTTCAGTGGTTTCTCCAAGTGGAGCAGTTGAATAATGGATATGCTGACTTGGGTTAGGACAAATCATACAATATAGTAGTACAGTTATAACAGCAGCAGTCACATTCATCACATTCCTGCGTTTTCTTGCTTGGGAACCACTCCATTCATATTGCTGTGATCAAAGCTCAGGGCTAGCCCTCTTCTATAGGCCAAGACCTCTCCATCCTATCCCAGCTTGCTCCACTTTCAACAGACAGCATGTGATATGGTTTAGCCCTGCTGCATGCACGTGGAGAACTGTGGAGCCTTTTGCCTCCATCAATCTCTGACAGGGAAGGAGAGGGAGCAAGAGACACACAGAGAGTCTATTTATTCCCCTTATTGTACTTTGTTACTATTTAACATTGTACAACACTGCATACTATGACATTTGAAATGTCTATTATTTTGACTTTTTTGTGAGCGTTATTTTACTGTACATTTATTATTTCACTTGCTTTGGCAATGTAAACATGCGTTCCCATGCCAATAAATCCCTTTGAATTGAGAAGGGCGAATAAGGGTGGGTAGAGAGGGAGAAGATGGGAAGGGCAGAGAGAGAGAGGAGAAGGAGAAGATGGGAAGGGCGAGAGAGAGAGAGGAGGAAGGAGAAGATGGGAAGGGCAAGAGAGAAGAGAAAGGAGAAGATGGAAGGCAGAGAGAGAGAGAGGAGAAGGAGAAGATGGAAGGGCAGAGAGAGAGAGAGGAGAAGGAGAAGATGGGAAGGGAAGAGAGAGAGAGGAGAAGGAGAAGATGGGAAGGCAGAGAGAGAGAGAGGAGAAGGAGAAAGAGGAGGGACAGAGAAGAGAAGTTGTAGTGGTGCCAATTATTATGTCAACGCAAGTACAGAGTGTGAGTAGAGCCGAGTGGCGAAGATGGGATATAGGCAGTGTCAGTGACAAGAATAGCAGCATTGAAGGGAGACTAAGGAGAGATGAGTGGCTAGGAAGAGCAGAGTTGAACAGATGAGCAGGAGAGAATAGGTATAAGCTATTGGAAGACCGACACTTAGACAGAGACGCGAGCGTGTCAGCGCTAGTAGAGGATGCACTGCGAATGACATAAGCTAGGAATAAACTGCGGTCCAGACAGCTGAGTTATGGACTGGGGATCCGATGACTAGAGAACGTGAACGACGGAGAACCTCATCAGCCACTCCAGGAGAGTTATGGGGACGAAAGCGGCAGTGCGAGGGAAATCGGAGGAAGAGATGCAGAAAGCGACGAACGAAACTCGACGGCGAAAGCGCGAAGCAATCAAGAGACCGTAGTTAGCATGACGAAGGCACATGGGAAGTGCGGAGGAGAGAGAGGCACGACGAGGCCAGAAGATGGGTGATACGAGACTGGAATGTGGGCCCCTTGGACAGACAGAGAGAGAGCGTATAGAGAGCCCAAGATGAGGACACAGACGGCCGCCTACGAGAGAGGTGATGGATGCCAGATTCACAACGGCCAACGAAGAAATGGACAACAAGGTGTCCAGAGGAGGAGAGAGAACGAGCAACAGAGAGAGGATGGGAAGGGCAGAGAGATAGTAGAAGCTGATGATAAAGAGAATGCAACTCGCGCAAGGGAGAAGCACGAACCAATGCACATATGTCGGAATAGTGCGATGAATAGGTAGAAAATGTGAGGAGTGCTTCTGAATATTGTATAAAACAGCATGTGAGGGGGCCGAGCCGTGTGGTGAGTCAGAGAAAAGAGAGAAGAGTAGCGGCTATCCGAATGAAACAAGCTGAGATAGTAATAAAAAGAGTGTGTCTATGCACTCTGAGGCTCTGAGAGAGAAGAGAACCACAAATACGAAAAGAATGTTTAGATAAACAGAAAAAAAGAATCTAATCAGGATATTAGCGTGGGTCGTCCTTTATTTACACACTCTCGATAGAAAACCGGCGTTGTTCAGTAAATATTATGTCCATGCAATGACGTGCGATGACTCTCACAGGCTCTGTGTCCCACTCGATATCTATTAGAAGGGCCTCTCTGGGTGAAGTATTACTCCTATTGAAGCGGTATGCCATTGACATGTTTACCCACTACGAGTAAGATAGGCCCAAATGCCTTTTCTGATGTAAGGAAAGCTGCAGAGCGAGACCCATATTAATGAGAATACAAACCGTCAATCTTAAGCCCCCAAAGCTGTTTGCCAAGTTAGACAGTTCAGTTGGGAGACCCACGTCCCAAAGACCGAAGGGTTCTTGCCTTCAAAACCTTCCCCATTACTTTCGTCCGCACACGGTTAGGTCGATCAATCTTCTTAAACCTGTTGCTTCCTGTCCTCCGCGTGTACTGCTTCGTCTCACTGCATACAAATCCCTCTGCCTGTTTGCTCCGGAGTATAGACGAGCAACCCTCCCCTTTACGGTAAAGATCAGAATAAAGTGCCACTTTGTCTATTCTCCCCAGTCGAGAAAGTATTGGCAATGTCACCTTATGCCAAGGGACCCTCGTAGAGTTAATATGAAAACCAATAGAACTAGAGTGAGGAAATCTCACAACAAACCACAAGAGTCCTTAGAATGGGAACTTGCGCCATAGGGCGGCCGCACAACTTGGACCAAGCGTCGTCCCCAGGTTTGGTGGTCCAAGAGTATTAGGCTCGTCATGTTAGCAGATGTGTTATGTAGAACCTCAAATATGACATTCCGCTCTCTAATCAAACGCCACAGGTCTGTCACATGTCACATCAGCCCGAGTACAAACAGCAAGAGAGTAATCGGGCTATTGTGGAAAATAAGAACGGACTGAATACAGTCAGGAAATTTTGGGTATTCATGATAACTCTATCTTCTTCTTTTTTATATCTACACCTTTAGTGGTGCTGAAGTTCAGGTACTGTAACATAAACCAAAGTTCTCACATGTGTGTGATCGCCTATGACTCCCTATCCCCAGCGCCTGCGCTCTCACCACTGAGCTGAGCTGCCAAAGTGAACGAGCATCTGGCCAGTGTACGTAGAACCCGAGAGCTCCAAGTGCACCGCCTATGCCGTACTCTCTGCAGAGACGCAAAGCACGATCCGGAGGCCTGAGGATATGTATCGAGAGCGTCAGGGGGAAGGACTGACAATCTTTCTCTATATGGTATATATAAGTGATAGCTTACTTACAGTGTCTAAGCTTGTACGAAGTTTGAGGCAAGTAGTGCTTACGTTTACTTGAACACACATCTGTACCG
The DNA here is from genome assembly GCF_002910315.2 of Salvelinus sp. IW2-2015. Classification (NCBI taxonomy): domain Eukaryota; kingdom Metazoa; phylum Chordata; class Actinopteri; order Salmoniformes; family Salmonidae; genus Salvelinus; species Salvelinus sp. IW2-2015. The sequence continues at coordinate 45,898 of NW_019945320.1, forward strand.
TAACACACTCGAAAGTGAGCGCATAATTGGAGGAAACCGACTTCTATCAGTGGAGCGAACTTTATTCCTAGATACCAAGAACATATGATAAAATTATCAAACATATAAAAAAAATAGCTACAGCAATGTAAATAGAATTATCACAGAACGATTCTTAGCTAGATTGTTGAGCAGAGTTATCTAGAAGCTGAAATAAGTCGTGTAAATCTATGTGGATTTCACAATGACCATCGAGGATGAGATAAGTCAGGACGTAGATTGCGGAGTCTATTAGTCACAAGTCCTTTATAAAAAGGGAGAGAAAGAAATGGTGGGTCACAAGAGTCGCCCGCCCTGCGCGCATACACGCGGAGGTAATTAATCTTCATTGTGCAGATCCATGAGCCTGAGCGAGTCTCGCTTCGTTACAAAAACGTGACTCCTTCCACTAGAATCCAGGAATGCGAGAAGCAACAGAAAACCAACCAACCAGGAGCAGTGGACAACAAAATCCCATCATCAACCACAACAGACTGGCTCTCTCTCACACACAATTACAGAGCAGCATTGGCAGCACAGTCACATGCAGTGCGCTTACGCTGATGCAGTGAAGGATTGAACAGCAGTCTAGTTATTTCCCAGTTTTAGTCCACGGTAGGCATCCAACCATATTCATATGTCGCTCCATGTTTGCAGCGCCAATCTATAACTATCCTACAATTCATTCGCATTATATGTTCTTCTTTCACTTGCGAGGACACTTCCAATTTGATTTGGTGTCAGGCCTGTGGAATGTTGGGGTTCAGCTGCACTCAACTTTTATAACAATAGGTTCACTAGTGTATAACCAACGTTAATGGCCATCATTTCGCAGCACAGGTTAACTTGGAAAGACACGCTGTCGTACAACTTGTGATACAATAGTACCAGAGAGCCACATCCCCGAAAACATGTAGCGGTGCAAATGCTGTGAGTTGTCTCATAACTGGCGACATGTCTAGTTGTGATTGATATGCAGGACACATGGATAGCTGAACTCAGACAATTTTTCAGCTCCTAACTCTCGAGAAATAAGGTTGTGTCATTGCCCAAGCAAGTGTTACAGATCCCCTTGTGTCGGTACTACTGTGCAGCGGACCTGCTGATATATTATCATGCTCTAGAACATGAGGTGAGGCAGCAGATAGATAGGGCGGCACGACAATGGGCCTCAGGTTCTCGTCAACAGTATTTCCTTTCTCTTATAACCCTAAAATTTTGGCCGAAGAGAGTATACTATCGCAGTCTATGGTGGTTTCATCTATGCCCGCGTAGGTCCGTCCGCTGACGCATGGTATCAGCAACAGTTTACTGATATCATAACACACACACACCGACCCGCGTATCCCGAGATTCATCTAACAACTTTCTGTATCGCCGATCATGCTGACGCAATTCATTCAATGCGAGTCAACAGTCGTGTCGTTTCTGTCTCACGACTCACTCCGCTCCAAATTTACCCAGCTGCACAATGTCGTGCCCCAAAAACCACTGATTCTTGTAACGTTAGTCGGGCCCAGTACGAAAGTAGAGAATCGGGTGAAAGGTCGATCCGTGTAAGTGAGGGCACAAACGGTATCGTCCTTCGCAGACATATGCGCCAACGAGGACCGTGGAGTTGTTGAGAAGGTGAGAGCATTGCCACACTGAATGTCGAGGGATTGACTGGGATCTGGGTCGGAGACTGTCAGTCATGTTAACAATAACCGCCCGTAGAGGTGGAGGGAAATAGGAGGTGGATTGGGGTGTTAAATAGGAGAAGTTGGAGGGAAATAGGTGAGGGGGTTGAGAGATCGATAAGCGGGTGGTATGAAGATATTATAGCAGCAAGAATTTAGGACGGGAATACCAAGGCTGGAGAGACAA